>NC_080046.1:67339369-67601650 GCF_012489685.1 Lotus japonicus | reverse complement strand
TGCTTTTTGAATCAACAACGGTTATTTGATAAAACCCACTATACACACACGTTCTCTCTCACTTCCGGTTTTCACTCTCGCACTCTCTGCTTTTCAAAACCGCCTCCTTCTTGATTTCTCTCTCGATCTCTCTTCATCCTTCAAACTTCATCTTCTACCTCAAACCCTCAACCTCTTCAAAATGGTGAGACAAACCAGACGATCTACTGCAGATGCACCTCAGTTCCCTCACATGGTAGTCGGTTTGGCAACGGGTCAACAAGGCTCTGAGAACCCGGCACAAGAACAAGTTCAAGCTCAAGAGCAGGTTGTTCCTATTGCAGAACGGGGCTGTGCCGTTCACTGTGTATTTCCTCCTGAGGAACTCCAAGTCCTGGCAGAATGGAGATTCAACCTCGACAACTTGGCTGCAAATGGGTTTGATCTTCGTCCTGAAGTCCAAGCTCAAGGTTGGGGAAACTACTTCAATCGACTTCGAGGACCGGTGTATGAGAAATTGGTAAAGGAATTCTGGAAGCACGCAGACTGCGATGACACTCAGGTGGTCTCTCACATTCTTGGCAGGAAGATCATCATCACTGAGAAGTCATTCGTGAATCTGCTAGGAGCAGAAACTGCTTATGGGTATCGGTTCCAACTGACGGAATCCAAGCTGAAACCCAGCACCAAGGACATCGTCAACAAGGCCCTGTACACCACCTTCAAACCGGGCAAGACGAGTTACAAGGTGATGGACCTTCACCCCAAACTGAGAATCTGGCACAAGATCCTACTCAACTGCATCAATCAGAGACCGAAGGGTAGTTCTCCAGATTACATCAACTTCAACCAGAAGGCGATGCTGTTTTTCATTCAAGACAAGGAGAAGATTTGCCTTCCCTACTTCTTGTTCTCCTATTTGAAGGAATGCATCCGGAAGTCTCGCACCACCGCCTCCATCAAGTCTGCAATCAAATATATCCCTTTTGGGAGACTGCTCTAAGACTTTCTCATTGAAAGCAACTTGGTGCAAGATTTGATCAATGCTGGTTGCACAGAGGACTTGAGCACAATTGTCAGTGATGTCTTCACTGCCAACTCTCTGAAGAAAATGGGCTTAATCCAGAAGAAGATTGCTCCTGCTCATGAAGACACAACTTCTGAGATCAGAGGAAGAAGAATGCCTCTGAATGACTACCCTCTGTGGACTCAAGCAGACCATCCTGACGCCATCAGATGCTATGTTGAAGACCTCAGGGCTCAAGGATTCGAGATTGATCTTGATGATTTTGTCAGCAGACTTCCACCAGCACCACCAGAGTTTCCTTCTCCTCCCAAGAAGAAAACCAAGAGGAAGATGGTTCTGGAAGAATCCTCAGAGGAATCTGATGTCCCTCTGGTCAAGAAACCGAAGAGCAAGCCTGCTGATGATGATGGTGATGATAGTGAGGATGGTCCTCCAAAGAAGAAGCAGAAGAAGGTCAGAATTGTGGTGAAGCCTACTCGGGTGGAACCAGCTGCTGCAGAGGTCAGAAGGACTGAAGCTCCTGCCAGAGTGACTCGATCATCAGCACATACAAGTAAGCCTGCACTTGCTTCTGATGATGATTTGAACTTATTTGATGCACTTCCTATTTCTGCCTTACTTCAACACTCCTCCAATCCCCTCACTCCTATTCCTGAATCCCAGCCAGCCGCACAAACCACCACTCCACCACATTCCCCAAGATCTTCCTTCTTTCAACCTTCTCCTACTGAAGCACCTCTCTGGAATTTGCTTCAGACCCAAACCTTTAGGTCAGAAGATCCAACCTCTCTCCTTACCATTCCATACGACCCATTACCTTCTGAACCAATCATCCATGACCAACCCGAGCCCAACCAAACAGAACCACAACCCAGAACGTCTGATCACTCTGCTCCCAGAGCATCAGCACGTCCTGCTGCCAGAACCACGGATACAGACTCTTCCACAGCCTTCACCCCTGTATCCTTCCCAATCAATGTCATTGACTCTCCTCCCTCCAATACCTCTGAATCAATTAGAAAATTCATGGAGGTTAGGAAAGAAAAGGTATCTGCCTTGGAAGAATATTACCTTACCTGTCCAAGCCCTAGGCAATATCCTAGCCCCAGACCTGAACGTCTAGTTGACCCAGATGAACCTATCTTGGCCAATCCTATCCAAGAGGCAGACCCCTTAGTTCAACAAGCTCATCCTGTCCCTGACCAACAAGAGCCCATTCAACCAGACCCTGAACCTGAACAATCAGTGTCTAACCAATCCTCGGTTAGATCACCTCACCCTCTGGTTGAAACTTCAGACCCTCACCGTGGAACCTCTGAACCCAATGCTCCCATAATTAACATTGGTTCTCCACAAGTGGCCTCTGAAGCTCATAGCAGCAATCACCCAACCTCTCCTAAAACCAACCTCTCCATCATTCCCTATACTCACCTCCAACCCACATCTCTCTCTGAGTGCATCAATATTTTCTATCATGAAGCCTCCTTGAGGCTCCGCAATGTGCACGGTCAGACTGATCTCAGTGAGAATGCTGAACATGTGGCTGATGAGTGGAACAATTTGAGCACTTGGCTAGTGGCTCAGTTTCCAATCATGTTGCAGCTCCTGCATGCAGAGGGAAGTTAGAGGATTGAGGCTGCCAAGCAGAGGTTTGCTAGACGGGTGGCTCTTCATGAACTAGAACAGAGAAATAAGCTTCTTGAAGCTATTGAAGAAGCCCAGCGAAAGAAAGAGCAAGCAGAAGAAGTTGCACGTCAAGCAGCAGCTCAGGCTGAACAAGCCAGACTTGAGGCAGAGCGTCTTAAAGCTGAGGCTGAGGCAGAGCGACTTGCACCAGTTATGTTTACTCCTGCTACTTCTGCTTCCATTCCAGAACCTCAAGCTGCTCAGAACGTTCCTTCCAGCTCTACTCAGACAAGCTCATCCAGACTCGACCTCATGGAACAACGTCTTGACACTCATGAATCCATGCTGATTGAGATGAAGCAAATGATGATGGAACTTCTGCGACGCACTGACAAACCTTAGTCTTAGGATCTCTTCTTTTTCTTCTTTCGTTTACTTTGTTTTCCTTTTTGTTAAACTCTGTTTCCTTTTTTATTTACTTATTTTCATTTGTTCGTTTGTGATTCTATATGCATATATCTATATATATTTGTGTCACATATGTTTGCAAAACTTGTTTTATTCATAATTGTTCTATGTTCACATCATAATTCTTTCCATCATACATTATTCCCTACATCTAGAATGGAGGATCCTTCCTCATTCTTCTGCATTCTTGGCGCTGCTCCACTCTTTCCTTCTCCAGACGATCCAGTGTATACTCTATGTTGCCGAGTTTGATGCTCAGCTCATCTCTCTCTAGACTATCTTCTGTCGTCTTGAGTCTCTTTTCCACAGTCTCCTTCTCTTCCAGCAGATTCAGCTCCCGCTGGCAAAGCTCCTGAATCTCCTCCACGAAGCAGAGGAACTCCTTCAGATCTTTCTCCATCTCTAGACCAAGATCTTCTTCCAGCAGTGTCTTCGTCAGCTCTTGTATGGTCTTTGTACCATCAGGCTGCCTAATATTGAGGAACATATCTTCCTCAAAAGCCTTCCTTCTGAGCTCTTCTAATGTCGTTCTGTATGATGCCATTTTTTTTCTTACTGAAAATTATTCGAGGTGTGAAGCTTACCTTTCTCTCCAACGTTTTTTTATAGGCTTCACTTTCTCTCTGAAAGTTAATGCTCCTACAGTTTCTCGAGGTTAAGTTCTTGGTAACTGACCCTTCTATTTACTCACTTGACCGGTGGTAAACGTTCATCCCTTGCATTAACTCTTCTATTTATTTTCGCCTAACTCTGATTCTTACATCATTTTCATTTTCTTTAAACTTAGACCTTCTCTAAGGGGGAGTACCTTGTACTTCAAGCTAAGTTTTTCACACCCCAAGCTTTTTGCTTATGACAAAAAGGGGGAGTACACCCAGTTTTTGATGTGTAAGATGTGTTAGTGTGACTTATTTTTCTTTTGGAGAATTTAAGAGTTCCACCTTCATGACCATAGATGTGTCACTGGGCAAATACAAGGAATACATTTCACTTCTTCTGAAGTGATTCTAAGTTGACTCTGATACCCAAGACTCTGATACCTTGTCCATGACTCTGATCAATTATGCGCTCTGATTATTCGTTTTTCATCTATGTCATAAGCTTTTCACTCTGAACTCTTATATGTTTTAGCTCAGAATCTAGACTTTACTAACGTTTTCATCAAGTATTAGATTCAGGGGGAGCTAAGCTCAGAATCAAGCAGTGACTTGAATTCAGAATGAGCAAGATAAACTATTCACATCAGGATAAGTCTTATTCTATATCTCTAAACTCTGAGTGAATTCAGTTTAATGTTTAAGAATTGTTCATCAAAAATCTTAGTTTTGTCATCATCAAAAAGGGGGAGATTGTAAGATCAAGTTTTGATCTAGTAGTACAACTCTATGTTTTGATGATTACAAGTTAACCTTTTGATATGAACAATTGTGGTACTCTAACGTGTTTTTCTGAGTGTGCTATTTACAGGCTCTGACCTCAACTCAATCTCACACAAATCAGAAGCACTGTGTATAAAGGGTAACCCAAGCAACGCTTTCGCATTCACCATGTTCAGTATGAACAGTGGAAAAGCTTCAGAAGTTCTGAAGCTATACAAACTCTGATGAGGACTCAGTCGCTAGAAGCTCTGAAGATCCAGAAGTTCTGATAGCCAAGAAACACTGAAGGTTCAGATGTTCTGATGGTGTAGAAGACTCTGAAGATCCAGAAGCTGAATAGTGGAAACTCTGAAGTCCAGAAGCAAGAAACTCTGAAGGCCATGTTCTTCCCTCTGAGTTCAGAATCAGAAGATACAATGGTCAGAGGATCTGTGCTTTCCCTCTGACTCTGATCAACCGGCTTCACAAGTTCCAATATGAAGTATTCCCCTGATCAGAAGTCTCCTAGGTTAAAAGGTCAAGTCGCTATCCAAGTACAAAAGCAAGTGTACCTTCCTGACGACCTACCTAACGTTCTCAGCCACAGCAGAAGCTGGATTTTCCAGAACTGCCCTCCAACGGTAGCATTTCCCATGCAACGCTCAACCCTAATCCTTGGAGTATATATAGAGGCTGAAGATTGAAAGAAGCGGCTAGAAGAATAGCAAGAAGCAATACACACGCGCAAGACATATTCAAAAATATTCTAAGCTTTCTTTCATCTTGTAATTTATTTAGTTTACACTCAGCTTATTTAGAAGCAAACTCTTGTAAACACCAACCTCAAACAGTTGTTTGATTTTCCTTAAGGGACCGGGTAGGTCAGTATCCTTAAGAAGACTAAGAGAGTGAATCTTAGTGGTAGTTCCTTTAGGAGATCAAGGTTGATCGGATCCTAGAGAAGACTAAGAGAGTGAATCTTAGTGTGAGCTAAGTCAGTGTAATTGTTAGTCACTTGTAGGTTTCAAGTGCAGTTGTAACTCTTACCTGATTAGTGGATTGCCTTCATTCTAAGAAGGAAGAAATCACCTTAACGGGTGGACTGGAGTAGCTTGAGTGATTTATCAAGTGAACCAGGATAAATCCTTGTGTGCTTTTCTACCTCTTATCTTTAGCATTTAAGTTCTCGAAAGATTTGTCAAAATCTTTAAGGTGGTAGTTTTGTACTGAAAACGTTATTCAAACCCCCCCTTTCTACCGTTTTTCATACCTTCACTCCTAACAACAATCTGATAGATTCAAGACGAGCAACAGGAGCAAATGTTTCATCAAAGTCTACCCCTTCTATTTGAGAGTATCCCTGAGCAACTAGACGAAATTTGTTCCTTGTCACATTACCACTCTCATCAGACTTGTTCCTGAATATCCACTTAGTTCCCACAACATTTGCATCATCAGGTCTTGGAACCAATTCCCACACTTCATTTCTCTTGAACTGTCCCAGTTCCTCTTGCATGGATTGAATCCAGAACTCATCAGTCAGAGCTTCTTTGACATTCTTTGGTTCTATTTTTGATATGAAGCATGCATTAGAAACTAGATCCCTTGACCTTGTAATAACCCCATCATTCAGATCACCAATGATATTTTCTTTTGGATGTATCTTCTGAATTCTAATAGAGGGTTCTTTGGTAGCTAAAGGCAGTTGAGAGACAGTGTCTTCTTGTTCATTTTGGAATTGAATTGCTGGCTCATCTGGTTCCCCATTAGTATACTCATACGGTAGATCATCTTCATCATGTGCTTGTTCCGTTCTCTCATTGGATGTATCATCAACAACAACATTAATGGATTCCATCATGACTCTCGTGCGGATATTATAAACTCTGTAAGCTCTGCTGTTTCCAGAATATCCCAGAAATATTCCAACTTCACTTTTAGGATCCAGTTTTCTCCTATGTTCTCTGTCAGTCAGAATGTAGCACTTGCTCCCAAAAACATGGAAATACTTCACTGTAGGTTTCTTTCCTTTCCATAGTTCATACTGAGTGACTGTGTCTCCTTGACGAATAGTGACACGATTGTGAATGTAGCAGGCAGTGTTGATGGCTTCAGCCCAAAAATGATATGGTAGATTTTTTGCATGCAACATAGCTCTAGCAGATTCTTGCAATGTCCTG
Organism: Lotus japonicus; assembly: GCF_012489685.1. Taxonomy (NCBI): domain Eukaryota; kingdom Viridiplantae; phylum Streptophyta; class Magnoliopsida; order Fabales; family Fabaceae; genus Lotus; species Lotus japonicus. The sequence continues at coordinate 67,595,012 of NC_080046.1, read as the reverse complement.
TTCTTCCTTTCAACCACTCCATTTTGCTGAGGAGTGATAGGAGCAGAGAATTCATGTTTCATTCCTTCAGATGAGCAGAACTCAGAGAATTGACCATTTTCAAATTCTTTTCCATGATCACTTCGTATTTTGACAATCCCACTCCCTTTTTCCCTTTGCACTTGGAGACATAGTTCTTTGAACACTTCAAAGGTGTCTGACTTCTCCTTCAGAAATTCTACCCAAGTGAACCTGGAAAAATCATCTACACAGACAAAAACGTATCTTTTTCCTCCCAGACTTTCCACTTGCATTGGCCCCATCAAATCCATGTGCAGTAGTTCAAGCACTTTTGATGTAGTCAGATGTTGTAACTTCTGGTGAGACATTTTGACCTGCTTCCCAATCTGACATTCACCACAAACCTTTCCTTCTTGGATGTTCAACTTTGGTATCCCTCTAACTGCTTCCTCAGCAACAATCCTTTTCATACTCTTAAGATTCAGATGACCTAACTTTTGGTGCCAGATTCTAACTTCATCTTCTTTAGACATCAAACATCGAGCAGACAAAGATGTTGTTTCAGAGGTCCACATGTAGCAGTTGTCCTTTGATCTAGCTCCTCTCATCAGCACATCCTTGTTCTTATTTTTGACAACACACCCAGACTGTTTGAACACCACCTTCAAGCCTTGGTCACAAAGTTGACTTATGCTGATCAAGTTTGCAGTTAACCCTTCAACTAGCAAAACATCATCAAGGTTTGGAGATCCTGTGTCAGACAATTTTCCAATTCCTCTGATCTTTCCTTTTGCTCCATCCCCAAAAGTAACAAAGCTCTTAGCATGTGGTTTCACTTTCTCAAGATAACTTTTTACTCCTGTCATGTGTCTGGAACACCCACTATCAAAGTACCAGTCTTCTTTTGATGATGCGCGCAGAGAGGTGTGAGCAATGAGAGCAGTAACATTAACCCTAGGCTTCCACTTTCTTTTGTCTGAACTTTTCTTTTCATCTTCTCGTGATACACCTTGAAGCATAGGATATCCATACAGCTTGAAGCAATATGGTCTAATGTGACCAAATCTGCCACAGTAATGACATCTCCAAGTTGAATTTTGATAGTTCCTGACTTGAGCATACGAATGTGTAACCGATTGCTGGGGCCTGTGGTTCCACATTTTAACATTTGATTGCCTTCCAATCTGCACATGTTCCTTGGTCATGTTCTGACTTGCCTTGTTAACAGCACGATAATCAAATCCTATCCCAGTCTTATCACCTGCACTTTTTTCCACATCAAGAATTTCATCCAGAATATCAGTGCTTTTGCTCATCATGCGAATGGAATTGGTCATTCCTTCCATTTTTGAGTTCAATAAGGCAACTTCTTCAGTTAGCTTCTTCTTCTCAGCTTGAAGGTCAAGGACTTGCTTCTTTTGTTGCTGACCATAGATACATGCTTCTTTCCACTTAGTGTAGAGAAGTTTATAGGCTTCAGCAAGTTCCTCATCGGAGATTTCCTTGTCACTGTCTCCATCATCTGAATCACATCTAACCATGAATGATGTTACTTTGTTTGCTGTTACATCTTCACCTTCAGTATCAGATTCATCATCAGACCAAGTGGTGACCATTCCTTTCTTCTGTTTCTTTAAGTATGTGGCACATTCAGCCCTGATGTGGCCAAAACCCTCACATTCATGACATTGAACTCCTCGGTCATTTCCTGCCTTGTCTTCATCTTTCATTTTTCTTTGAAATTGCTGATTCTTGAAGTTGTCAGGTCGTTTGTCTTGCACATTTGGCCTTGATCGTTTATCCAGCCTCTTCAAAACCTTGTTGAATTTTCTTCCCAGAAAAGCAATGGCTTCAGATATGCTTTCATTAGTTTCATTGTCAGACATATCATCATCTAAATCTGTGCTTGAGACAAGAGCAATGCTTTTATTTCTTTTCTCAGGTCTATCATTCTGAGTCATTTCAAAAGTCATCAAAGATCCGATAAGCTCATCCACCTTGATACTGCTTATGTCTTGAGCTTCTTCAATAGCAGTTACTTTCATGTCGAACTTCTTGGGAAGAGATCTGAGAATCTTTCTCACAAGCTTCTCCTCTGACATTTGTTCCCCTAAAGCGAATGAGGAGTTTTCCATATCACGCAGTCTCATATGAAAATCAGAAATGGTCTCATCTTCCTTCATCTTTAAGTTCTCAAACTGAGTTGTTAGAATTTGAAGCCTCGACATTCTAACTCTGGAAGTCCCCTCATGAGCAGTCTTGAGAATCTCCCAAGCATCCTTTGCCACAGTGCAAGTGTTGATCAATCGAAACATATTTTTATCCACTCCATTGAATATAGCATTCAGCGCTTTAGAGTTGCCCAACGCTTCCTCATCCTCTTCTTTATTCCATTCATCCTCAGGTTTCAATTCACCAACAGATGACCCTTCCTTGGGTATATTGACCGGATGTTTCCAACCTTTGACAATAGCCTTCCAGGTCTTGCTGTCAATTGATTTAAGAAACGCAATCATACGCGCCTTCCAGTAGTCGTAGTTGGTGCCATCCAGAATAGGTGGTCTATTCACAGAACCACCTTCCTTTGAGTTGTCCATTGGAACCGAATCAGTCTTCCCTGGAGCTCACCCAACCAGAACAGGGTGCCTGCTCTGATGCCAATTGAAATTCGTATTCACCTAGGACAGATGTGATACACAATGTTGCAACAATGTGTAGCACAACAAAACACAATCAGAGTATCAATAATAAACAAACAGTTAAAACACAAGGAGTTGTTAACCCAGTTCGGTGAACATCACCTACGTCTGGAGGATACCAATCCAGGAGTCAATTCACTATCAAATAATAGTTCTCAGGTCACATAAAAGTCCCTCCTATACCTAAGTACTCCCCCTTAGTATAGAGCCTCTTATATGTTCACCACTATTACACAAGTGAATCAAGCTTAGCCCTTCTCCTCTAAGCTATGAGAAAACTTTCTCTAACTCCTAACAATCACTGCCACAGTGATCAAGACATGTTTATCAAAAACAGTTTGATGAGATTACAACTCAACTAAACAAATTCAACTCAGTACTTTGATGAACTAAAGCACTAAGTTGGTACAACACTCACAAGATGACTCACAAACAAAACCCTAAAATCAATATCTGAATCTCTGAATCCGTGCGTAGCTAGGGTTTACAAGTTCCTTTTATATAGACGTTCACTTGGGGCTTGGATCTTCAATGGGCTGAACGTCATAGAGTCCACTAACACACTTCTGGAAAGAATCTTCATGGAATCAAATCTTGCCAGAATAAAATAACAGAACCAAGTAAAACAGAATTTGAGATAGACTTGGTCCATACGATATTAATCTTGTTACTTCAGCCAAGATTAAAACAAACACGCCTTCAGAAGATAAAACGCACAGCATAGGATAAAAACTTCTGAATCACCATACAGTTAGCAACCTCACAACAAGCTTGACTTTAACGACTGAACAAGCAACATATGTAATTCCACCATGTTGCTCCAGATGTTGGAACATATGGTTGCCCATCATGTTTTGAGCAAAATGCAGCCAATCAAAAGAACTACACCCTCCATCACCGTCATCACCACTGCCACCACCACCACTTTACTGCCACCACTTGCCACAACCACTGCCACCACCACCGCTACTACCACAAACACCATGAACCCTTCGCAACTGCCGTTGTCGTCACTGTCATCGTCATTGCCACAACCATTGTCCCATAACACTAACATTATCACCACCACCATTACCACCACTTCCACGACCACAAACTTATCCACCTCTGACTTATGTTATATAAAATCTAAAGTTTGTGTATTATTATACTTTTGCACCTTTTCATAATTTGTAATTGCACAAATATATAAATACTGTTGATAAGCATAAATATATACATGTTTGTTACAAATATATACACGTATGAAAGAAATGTCTAAAATTGGTTCTTCAAACGCCACCTGGACAAATAGAAGATTTGGATCATCTCATGTGACATGATTTTTTTAAAGCTTAAGCAAAAATCCATTGAAGTATAAAACATACATGGGAGCAATCTCTCCCATGTGAGGTTTGACACAAATAAGATACAATGTTATTCCAAACACCAAAAACTAAAGAATACATACCCATATATAACCTTAAGCCAATTTAAATCAACTCCTGACAATAAGAAGCCAGCCAGGAATAGCAGCCCTTCAAGGATTGTTACCACGAACCAAAAGCAAGTTCCTTACCCAGTTTCAGCATTCAATACAACAACACGCATCCCATCCTTATTAGTCAATGTAATAGATCGATATGATATTAAAATTTAGAAACAAACATGTGAAAAGGGGCAACACAGTAGGTATGGCGGATAGAGAAGAGAGAAGATGCTTACTTGAGATAGTCGTGAAGAGAAGATCAGAATCTAGAGACGGAGAAGGGGAAAAAATTATGCATCAGAATTGTAGAAGGTTTCAAAGAGATAATGTACCTATAGACTCTTTGAATACACAAAGTAAAAAACGTTGAAAATGTGTTCACTGGTGGAGACAGATATAGTCTTTTGAGTAAGGATTTTAAGATGAATATGAATGAAATTGTTTTTGAAAATGTATCACTGGAAGTGTAGGTCAAAAGTTTAAATTAGTGCTTAATGAGAATTGATTATCATGACTGAATGATTAGTGGGAATTGATGAGATCTCTTTTCTTGGTTGAATTGATGAGTTTATTTGATGATTGAAGAAATTAAAATTTATAGAAATTTATCATAAATGTACGATAAGAAGTTTCCATTTTAAGGAAGATAATTTATATATAGTACAATTTGAGTTTCTAATTATCTTTTTTTTCTGACACATCAATATATATTAGAAAAGAACAACTTCTAGAATGATGTGTCGCTCTCACATGCCAAGTTAGTGACGTGTCGCTCCCAGATTAATTCCCACATAATATTTTACATGTAAGCTCTTTCTCCTTGGCCCCACTTGCCACATGTGCCCTGATTTTTTCTTACCTTATTTCTCCTTAATAAAAAAAATACATTTTTAAATTTTAGATTTGAGTAGGATTTAGGTTTTTTATTTCTTGATTTTATCTTAATTTATTTTTGATTTATTTTTAGAGTATTAATTAATTTTTATGGTATTTTTATTGAATTTTCGGATTTTTAATTAATTCCGGATTTTATGAGTTTTTATTGTGATTTGCTAGATTTTGATAGTTTTTATCTATTTTAATGATTTAAATTCAAAATGTGATACCTTCTTACTTTATGAAGTGCTTTTTTATGCCAGAGAACAGACTCTGGTTGCAGTGAAAACAAAATTTGCATATGATGTTAGGTACTGTGTGGAATTTGTGAGTGTGTTTGTGGATAATTTATAAGAAAAACGGTGGTGATAGTGAGGTAGAGAAATCTGAGAGAGATTTTGATGTAAATGGAGATTTTTCTTTCTTATGAGATTTGACTTTTAACCCTTATCCACACCATTCGAAATTTCCATTACTATTATTTTCGACACTTATGTCACTGACAAATAATAATTAGGTTATGATGTAATGTATGTTCTTTGTAATGGAGAATTAAGTAGTTGTTTTTAAGAGTCTTTTATATATAATTCAGATGCAAACAGTATGCACTCAGCTATCACTTGAGCACTAGAGCAAGTAAAGGGAGCATACTACGACTGCTTTACTATTCTGAATTTTTTTATCGCAGAAATGCTCCGGTAAGTACAACAAGCTCAAAAGCAGAATAGCATGATGAAACTACTAGATATTATTAATGAACCAAACCTTTCAGTTCCAAACTGTCAAGACCTTCGCTAGAAATTTGCTCTAAAGTACGCCCATTAGCTCTACTATAAGAGGAAAGCAACATGCTTCTTATATTGGGAGATAGACAAAAGCAGAGGTTTCCTTAGTAAGCTTTCTCACCTGGATCAACAGAAAAAGCAACTGAAACTCGATCGATGAAAGTTGGAATGGCAAGGTTTACTCTTAAAGTCTTCGGCAGGAGGAGGATACAAGAGATCGACCTTAAAGCAAGCAAGGTATGGTGGGTGTCATCATCTTCATCGATATTACCCACCAGATAGACTTGAGATAAGACTTTCAGGCATCCTGAGAGTAAGGAGAAGCTGGATCTAAATGTATTAGAAAGAGCCTAAAAGCTTTTATATATAGGAAGAATATTTTACATGAAAATACTTCTACATAAAAATAAATGTTAATAAGATTTCATCGGAATTTTTTTTTATTACAAGAAAAACATAATATAATATAGTTTGATGTTAATTTTTTACTACATAATAATATAGTCCACTTTAATTTTTTTGTACAAATTATTATAGGAGTTAAATTCTCCTACGGGAAGAAATATATTTTAACAAGAAAGTACCTTCATTAAGTATTAAATTAATGTATCAAATACAATAACAAATTTCGCGGTACATTCTTTTTTTTTCTAAGATTAAAATGTGTTCTGAATGCTTTATTGGTGATTCTTCATATCTATAATTTGTGTTATTGTCTTTAGGCTCATTAAGAATGTGAAACGACTTCATGTTGATATGGGTCAAACTTAGTTTATTTTATTGTGTAAAAAATGAACTCGCATAATCACGTACATAAAGAATCTTTTCTCTTTTTTTCATTGTAGATTAAATCAGCTATTGTTTATTAACCATCATTAAACCACATCCCCTAATATGTTTTGCATAATTTGAGATTAGGTTAACCAATTTTTTTATTAGTTATTCAATTTTACGAAGTTCAATCTATGCAACAAGGGTTTTAATTTAAGATTTTTTGTCCACTTTGCTCATCATTTCATACTCTTCTATTTCATCAGTTGTTTATTATATTTTTAATGATCAAGGTATTAATTGACCTATCAAATATAATAGATGTATTTCCCGTGCAACGCGCGGGTAAAAAACACTAGTATTGTCTAATTATCATAATTCTAGATTATTGTCGGATTATTTAAAGTTCAATTTTTCATATTTAATAATATTTTAATTTTACTTTAATATTTATTATCAATTGCATAGTGTTAAAAAATTAAGTTATTAGGAAAATATGCATAAAAATTAAATATATACTTTTAGAACCACAAGGGGTGGCACAAGTGGTGAATGTGCATTTCTTTAAGGGATTTTGTCTAGGCATCTAGCTCGTGTTCGATCCCCTATGAGTTAAAAAATAATTATTTTGTGGTCAAGGACATCACTACCATATCCCGAACCAAATTAGTCACGTGGGGTCCCTTTCCCGTGGAGACTGGTGGCCAAATGACATAATACACTTTTAACATTTTTTTTAACGTAGCATGTTCTTAATGATATATACTCATCTATTAATTACAATCAATAATATTAATTAAATTTTAAACAATTAATGAACGAAATTAAAATTTTAAATGGAAAATTAATATGATCGTTCTCAACAATATATTTTGATTTTGAATTTGAATTTTAAAATGGTAATTAATTCTATTCATCAATTCTAGGTATTAATTGGAGTCATTAGTTACACTTATAAGGGATAAAATGTTTAGAAATGATGAATGTCTAAAATGAGAAGTTTTTTAATTTGGAAATTTTAGTCTGACGGCTTCTTACAAAAATATAATATGACACAAATTGTAGACATTATATAAGAAATAAAATTAAAATTGTATGCTGATAAAAAATGAAAATATTTTCTATAAATTTAAATTTCATAAAGACATAAAATATAGTTTCAACAAAATTTAAATTAAAAAAAATGATGTTGTAAATTAAATAATCAAAATAATTATGAATACTAATTAGTAGTATTTAATTTATTGATCAAATTGCGTCATAAAAAAATTATTGATTAAATTGTTTTGAACGTTCAAAAACAGAATATTTCAAAAAAAAAACAGAATATTTCAATATGAGATTAATTTCTATGCACTAATCTTTTTCTGATGACCAAAAACACAAAACACATCATTATTTTATTTGAAATCCATTAGTATTAGTATTCAATTGAATCACCTCAGCTACAATATACGTGTTTCAAAGTTTTAAAAAAAAATCAATACACATATTTCGATATGGTTGTAGGTATATGTGATAAAAAAAACATTTTTAAAATCTCTCATTTGTTAAACGTAAAATTAAAAATTTAATTTATAGTTTTTCATTATTTTCGCAATATCTTCAAGTGCATTGTTTAATGTAAAATTGATAATTAAGTAAATATATAATTTTCAATTATTTTTGCAATATTTTCAACTTCCAATTATGATTTCATAGGTAATGGTTACATAAAAAACTGAAAATATAATTTTGAATTAAATAAGATGATAATAGATAGGATGAGTCATTATTGTATGTTGCGACAAAAAAGTAGAATAGTTTTTTTTTCTTAGAGGGAAAATGGATGAATTTGGGGGTGCCATGTGTCATAGGCCTTATAGAAAAAAACCTTATTTTCATATATATATAGATGTGTGTTTGTAGTAATGGATTATAATTTTTATTCAGTTACAAAAGTTGTTGCTGCTTCTCTCATTAAATTTTGTCTTAATAGAATCTCAATTGTATTTATATTTAATACTTAGCTCAAGTGAGCTTTACTAATATATATAGATAGATGAGTGGTACATATGATAATTATACACTTCGTCTTGTAGTGTGGGGAATATGGAGTACACTTTTGGCCTAGATAATGTTCTTTTTAGATATTGATCATGACACATAGATTAAGAATCAAATTAAAAATAGTTGATATATTTATATATGTACACCTAACCATCCATCACTATAGTCTATATAGCTGATTTGATGAAGGGGTTTACTAGTGGAATCATTTGTCATATTAAGTTTCTCATCTTTTATGGATTAAGGCTTAGGGCCTACCTGTGTATATATCATGAAAGGCAAAGGCCAACAAACGTAACATTTAGATCATGGCTAGAGTGTTTATAAATTATAAATCACGTAAAAAAAATGAAAACTGAACTAACCTGTTCTGTACTAGGGCAAGCTTACGTAGGAGAAAGACAGAAAGTAAACCCTAGCAGAGCACTAAAATAACAAAACTACCATAAAAGGAATATTCTCATTAATGCTGAAAAAGTTGGTTTCGTACAAGTGGATGACCTCCCCTTTTATAGAGGGGGTGGTCATGATATGGACCTTTCCTATATTTGGGCCTGACAATCAGGGCCCAAATCCCTGTACATATAAGACAAATCCAAAGGAATCTTCCAGCTGGCTTGTGGGTCCATCATCTAAGGGAGGGCGATGAAGCTCGTTGTGTCACACTTCCCGCCATGGCTATCTTTAATGGTTTATTGTTCATTTTGGGCGGGACATAATCTTCTTTATGTCCCGCCCAGTCCACATGCCCCCAAGACATGAGACTCGAGTAATGAGTCGAAATGTCTTCATCATGTTACCTAGTAGCTCGCCTCTATTGTTTATTCGTTCATCGCCATTTTACTTTCGTTGTTACATCGCCATTTTCACGCTTCGCCACCTTTGTTGCCGTTTCAAAGATATGTCGTCATTAATCATAACCATCAATCACGTCTTTTCAACTGACGCACGTATCCTTGTTTTCCGGGATTTCGTCATCATTTGTTATAAATGCAATTTTCAGTTGTGCGTCTCGAGGAGTAATGTCTTTTCGCTTCCTACCTTTTCGAATTTCAAATCCCACAAACCCACGATCTTCCCCCACTCATTCTCTCTCCTCCTTTTTCTCTATAAAAACCCCTTTTCACTTTTCATTTTTCACTTTCTTAAAACTTTTTGTTCTGAAAACCTTTTCACCGCAGCTTTCATTCTCTTCTTTGAACTCCGGTGAACCTTTTCTTCCTCCGGCCGTCGTCATTGCGCGGTGCTCCCCTATCGCCGACGTTCTCCTTTCTCAAATCCACAGTTCTTCCCCTGGTTATTTTTTCTCTTTCTTGAGATTCTTTGTTTACTTCTTTTTTCTCTGACTCTGTTCATCTTCTTTCTTCTTTTGACTCTGTTCATCTTCCTTTTACTTTTAGTTTGTTCATCTCCTTTCTTCTGTTTATGAAACTGCCTCGCATGTCTTTACCAAACGCTAGCCTTTCTTCCCTAGAACTTTCTTCACCCTCCACGGAGGAGGAAGTTGTCGCCCCCTCTATAATTGAAATTCACTCCTCGCCTTCTACCCATGATGATTCCGGTCCCGCCGGTTCTGTAGACTCAATTCTCTCCTCTAATGGAGATTTGTCTTCACCTGAATGGCGCTCTGACGTGCATTTAGTTGAAGATAAATGTCTGTTGCGTTCTATCTGGAGCAGCGTTGGGAGCATTAATTCGCTTCGAATATCTGCTCAAGGTTTCACGAAGATAAATCCCGCCACCTCGAATAATGAAGATCATCTGTTGAATGTCCTCCCATGTGGCGACGATGACTGTGTTCTGTTGCGCAAAGAACCAGCCGATGAATCGCCCGATTTCTTCTTTGTTTATGGCTATTTCTTCTTAGACTTGAACATCAAACTTCCTTTCTCGCCGTTTATATGTCACGTTCTTTCTTTTCTGAATGTGGCGCCTTGCCAACTCCAGCCCAACGCCTGGGGTTTTCTCCGCTGCTTTGAAATTCTTTGTGAACACTTGAGTTTCACTCCAACCTATCCTTTGTTCTTCCTTTTCTATAAATCAGTCACCACTAAACCTACTTCTGTGAAATGGGTTCCACTTTTAGCCCGTAAGAACATGAGTCGGTTCACCGCCCTTAAAAGCCATTACAAAGTATGGCAGAAAAAATACTTTAAAGTTATGGAGTCGCCCGAAATAAAGAACTTGTTCCGAGATTCCGACAATAACCCTCTCTTCCCTTTTTACTGGACAAAGAATCCTCGCCGAAAAATATCCGTTTCATACGACGCCTTGGATGAATCTGAACAAGGCGTCGCCGATTACCTCCGCACACTACCAGTAATTTCTGGTCACGACTTGATTGAGGCGTCGAAATCCGGCACTTTAAATCAATTTTTTAGTAAGTTTATAATCTTTGTACGTAACTTCTATTTCTTTTTGTTCATGTATCTCGTCTAATTGGTGTTTTCCATACAGCTACGATGGGAAAAAGCAAGGTTGACGCGAACCCAATCAAGATGAAGGAATACCTCGCCCAGTCTGCCGCGGCGGCGAAGAAGAGGGCCGCCGAAACTGAGCAGAAGAAGAAGAATGAAGGTACTTCGAGTTCTGACAACGTCAGGGACCCTAAACGTCAAAAAACTTCAGGTGCTGCTGCTGGTAAGCCTCTCCACCAATCGACTCTCGATCCAAAAAGTCATCCAGCTGAGAAAAAGAAGGGACATGATAACGTCCCGCCCCCTCAACAAGATTCAAGCGCGCTGATCAACCGCCCACCAACTCCATTTGGCCAGGCTGGCCCTAGTTCAGCCATTGGTGGGGAGGCTCCTCCCCCTTTGCTAAGTTTGAATGATCCTCACTTCAACGGGCTGGAATTCATGACCCGTACTTTTGACAACCGGATTCACAAGGACATTTCCGGTCAAGGTCCCCCCAACATTGCTTCTTTGGCGATCCATCACGCCCTTTCTGCCTCCAGCACTGTGGCGGGAATGGCTCAGTGCGTGAAGGAGATGATCTCAGCCAAGAACCGTTTTGAGAAGAAGGCAGCTGATTACAAGACAGCCTATGAGCGGGCTAAAACTGATGCTGAGACTGCCAACAAAAAGCTGAAATCTGCTGAGGAGAAGTGTGCTAAGTTAACTGAAGACTTGGCTGCTTCGGACCTGCTTCTTCAAAAGACCAAGTCTCTTAAAGAAGCCATAAATGACAAGCACACTGCCATTCAAGCCAAATGTCAAAAGTTGGAAAAGAAATATGATCGCCTGAATGCTTCCATCATAGGGCGTGCTTCTCTCCAATATGCTCAAGGCTTTCTGGCGGCCAAAGAGCAGATCAGTGTAGTTGAGCCGGGCTTTGATCTTTCCCGCATTGGGTGGCTGAAGGAGATCAAGGATGGTCAAGTAGTTGGTGATGATGACATTAGCCTCGACCTCCTTCCCCAATTCGATGATAAGAGTGAGCCTGAAGAAGATGGCGAGGATGGGAATGAGCAGCACAGGAATGAGGATCAAGAGAAGGAAGATCCTCAAGCTGGGACAAGCCAGGGCAACAACGCCAACAACGAGAACCTGGCTTGAATTTGTTTTTATTTTATGAAGTTGAAATTTTTCTTTAGGCATTGCCTTGTCTTCTATTTTCATTTCAAATCATGTATGGGCGTCGCCCCCTTTTCCCTACTTTAAATGGATATCATTTTAAGTTCATTCGTTGTTTTAGTTGTTTCCAACTTTCGTTGTTACTTTAGTTGCATACCTTAGTCGATTTTTCGACGAGGCTTGATTTCTAGTGGCCACTAGAATTGCCAAGGCTTTTAACTTTTGAAGGCGATACTCTCTTATTCCGAAAGGTTTACTCGCGGTATTGCATACCTTGATACAATTTGCATTGCATGAACTCGTAATATAAATTCAAAAATATATGCGATTCTGTTGAAATGATCTTTTCATTAATTTTCTTTCGTATGGGAACAATTGTCCCTTCATTACAAATGTCGCCTCATTAAAAACCTTTCCAAAGAAAGGGAAAAAGAGTGCGACTTCCTTTACATTTGTTGTTTCTATTAACTAAAATACTGCTTTAGATGAGAGGCGTTCCATGTTCGTGGAACCTTTTGACCATTTAGTTGTTCCAACTTATAAGCTCCTCCTCCAACATCGCCAACAATCCTGTAAGGCCCGCCCCAGTTGGGTGAAAGTTTGTTGTGTTTATCGGGTATTGTATTTTTTCGGAGCACTAAGTCTCCTACCCTCATTTTTCTTGGCACTACTTTCGTTGAGAATTTTCTTGCCACCTTCACTTTTCCCGCCTCATTTCTTATGTGAGCCTCTCGTTGTTCCTCGGGCAGCATGATTAGATTTGCTATTAAGTTTTCTCCGTTGTCATTCTCATTAAACCGAGCCACTCGCCAACTTTGGTTTTCAATTTCCACTGGGAGCATGGCGTCAGTTCCATAAGTTAAACGATACGGGGTTTCCTTTGTGCTTGACTGTTCCGTGGTGTTGTATGCCCAAAGAACGCCTGGCAGTTCCTCCGCCCAAAGCCCTTTTGCTTCATCCAGTTTCTTCTTTAACCCTTTCAGGATAACCTTGTTAGCCGACTCAGCCTGCCCATTGGTTTGTGGATGTTCTACAGAGGAAAATCGCATCTCGATTCCCATTTCTGCACAGAATTCCCGGGTAACACTACTTGTGAATTGGGTTCCATTATCCATTACTAACGCCATGGGGACCCCAAATCTACAAACGATCCTTCGCCACAGGAAGTTCCTGACCTTGGCAGCTGTGATAGTCGCCACCGCCTCGGCTTCTATCCACTTAGTGAAGTAATCAACCGCCACGATGATGTACTTCATTTGTGCCTTCGCTACAGGGAATGGTCCTAAGATATCAGTCCCCCACATGGCGAACGGCCAAGGCGCCATCATAGTTGTTAATTCTTCTGGTGGAGCCTTGTGCAAGTCAGAAAAGACTTGACATTTTTCACATTTCTTAACATACTCCAAACAATCCTTCTTCATGGTTGGCCAATAGAATCCTGCTCTTATCACTTTTATTGCCAAGGATCGCCCGCCGATATGACTAGAACACACACCTTCGTGGACTTCCGCCATTATTCCGAGGGCGTCCTTGGTATCGACACATTTGAGCATAGGAGACATGATTCCCCGCCGATACAACTCACCATCCACCAGTGTGTAAAAACTGGCTTCTCTGCGTTTTGTTCTCGTGTTCAAATCATTCTCCTTTGGTGGGCTCTCTAAGAAGGTCTTAATCGATTCCATCCAAGGTAGCTCGCCATCACTGACTGACTTTACAGCTTTCAACCTTATTTCTACCAAATCAATGCTCGGGCGAGGCAGGGTTTCTTGAATGACTGTTTAGTAGTTGCCCAATCTCCCTGTGCTTGCCAACTTCGCCAACACATCAGCCCTCTCATTTTGTCCCCTCGGGACATGTTCTATTTTGATTTCTTTGACCTCCATCATCAATCTCCGCACCACTTCCAAATATTTGGACAGTTGCGGATCCTTCACCTGGTACTCGCCTTTCACTTGTTTAACCACTAACTGCGAATCTCCTTTGATAAATAACTTCTGGACTCCCAACTCAATGGCCAACCTTAAGCCGGCAATCAGAGCCTCGTACTCAGATTGATTATTGCTCGCCTTGAACTCGAACTTGAGAGACTGTTCAATGATCATTTTATCTGGACTTTCAATTGTTATTCCCGCCCCACTTCCAGTGTTATTAGAGGATCCATCCACAGACAGGACCCATTCTCCTTGAGTCTTCTCTCCTTCAGTGGGTGTTAATTCCGCCACAAAATCAATTAAACTCTGGACTGTGACTTGGCCCCTTGGCTCATATTGTATGTCATATTCTGATAACTCAACGGACCAGCTAACCAATCGCCCTGATAAATCAGGCTTCTGAAGTACTTGCCTTAAGGGAACATCAGTTTTAACTTTGACTTGGAAACTTTGGAAGTAAGGCTTGAGGCGCCTTGCAGTTTTCAGAATCGCCAAAGCCGCCTTTTCAATTTTTTGGTACCGCAATTCTGCCCCCTATAAAGTATGGCTCACGAAATATATAACTTTCTGCTTTTTTCCTTCTTCCTGTAGCAACACTGTACTTACCGCCTTGTCAGTAACCGCTAAATAGAGCACTAATGGAACGCCTGGTGTTGGCTTGGAGAGTACTGGTAATGTGACCAATGTTTCTTTCAATTTGGTAAAAGCTTGTTCGCATTCCTCTGTCCATTGAAACTTTGAATTCTTTTTTAAACACGTGAAGAACGGGGCCGCTTTGTCACCCGCCATTGGCAAGAAACGTGACAAGGCGGCCATTCGCCCTGTCAAACGCTGAACCTCCTTTACACTTGTTGGGCTTTTCATCTCCAAGATCTCCCTTCCCTTATCAGGGTTCACTTCTATTCCTCTTGATGTTAACATAAATCCCAAGAACTTTCCTCCCTGGATCCCAAAAGAACACTTCTCAGGATTCAACTTCATTTGATATGTTCTTAACTGAGTAAACGCTTCTTTGAGATCGCCCCCATGATCACTAGCCCTGGCGGACTTTACGATCATGTCGTTCACATACACCTCCATATTCCTGCCTACTTGTTTTGAAAAAATTTTGTCCATGAGCCGTTGGTACGTAGCTCCTGCATTCTTCAAACCAAAAGGCATTGTCTTATAACAATAGTTCGCCTGATTGGTCATAAATGCTGTACTTTCCTCATCCGAGGGATGCATCATAATCTGATTATAGCCCGAATAAGCGTCCATGAGACTTAAAAGTTCATTCCCTGAAGCTCCATCCACAAGCTTATCAACATTGGGAAGTGGGTACGAATCTTTGGGACACACTTTGTTCAAGCTTGTGTAGTCCGTGCACATTCGCCATTTCCCATTGGCCTTCTTGACCATCACAACATTGGCGAGCCACGTTGGGTACTGTACCTCACGGATGAAGCGAGCCTTGATTAACTTTTCAGTCTCT
The DNA here is from genome assembly GCF_012489685.1 of Lotus japonicus. NCBI lineage: Eukaryota > Viridiplantae > Streptophyta > Magnoliopsida > Fabales > Fabaceae > Lotus > Lotus japonicus. The sequence continues at coordinate 67,579,378 of NC_080046.1, read as the reverse complement.
AATTGTACAGCCTTGTTCTTTTCTTCACTCATTCTTCGCCTTGGTTGGATGACAGGGGTCGCCCCTGGTCGTATGGCTAGTTTGTGAGTGATCACCTTGGGATCAATCCCTGGTACATCATTGATGGTCCATGCGAAGAGATCTAGATTATCACCCAGAAGGGTGATTAGTCTTTCCTCTTGTTCTGCTGTCAAACTACTGCCAATCTTTAGAAGCTTGTCCTTGACTTGCACCTGCTTGGTTTCTTCCAGAGGTTGTGGGCGAAAATCATCAGCATCGTCTCTTGGGTCCAAGCTAAATCCTTCTTGTGGGAAGATTTCTGTAATTCGATGGCTCTCCTTGGCGGCCTTTCGCCCATAGAGCGCCACGCTTCTCAAATAGCATTCCCTTGCTGCATTCTGGTCTACACGCAATATCCCGACCTTCCCGTTGCAGGCGGGATATTTAACAGTTAAATGAGCAGTTGAGATGACCGCGCAGACCTTGTTGAGGGTGTCTCGCCCCAAGAGTACATTGTAATTGGCTCTACACGCCAATACTAAGTACTTTACTTGAAATTTCTTGACAAACTCTCCTTCTCCAAAGGCGGTCGGAATTTCGACGTATCCCCGCACACTGACACGGTCCCCTGTGAATCCCACCAAAGTTCCCTTGTATGGTTTCAAATCTGATTCCTTTAGTCCCAGGCGATCAAAGGCGTCTCCATAGATGATATCCGCTGAAGATCCCTGGTCTAAGAATACTTTCTTTGTCACGTAATTGTTAACCCTGATTGTCACCACAATTGGATCGTTGTCATGAAGAATTACATGCGCGAAATCCTGAGGGGTAAATATAATAGGGGAATGATTCACCCAACACTCGCCTTCGTTCGACTCCTGTACTGAGTGTACTGCCGCCACGTAGCGTTTTCTAGCCTTACTTGAAATTGCACCCCCGCCAAATCCTCCTGCAATAGATGAGCATTCCCCAACAGGATCGCCCAACTCTTCAACTATCTCTTTACCTTTGCCTTTGTCCCCTTGAGTGATCTTAGCTACCTCCGGCGCTGCTGTGTCTTTAACAAAGTTTGCCAAATGGCCAGCTTTAATCAAGCGATCAATTTCCCGCCTTAAATTCCAACAATTATCTGTCGTATGCCCCAACGCCTTGTGGTACTCGCACCACCTATTGGTGTCCACGTTAGCTGGCGGCCGCCGTGGGGGTGGTGGGTACTGCACAACGTTGGTCTGCCCAACCGCCCTTAAAATGGTACTTAAGGGTGCATTCAACTTAGTAAGTGGGACTGGCGTTGGCAAAGCACCAGGCTGACCAGCTGTGGCAGCAGTGGGACCTTGTGAATTTCTGTGCCATGTATTTTGAAAGCCAGGTTTAGAGTTTTGGTATGGTCCCGGTCTTGGTACACGGGGTGTTTGCGCTATCCTGGTTTCCTTCCCCGCCTTGGATTTGTCCTGTGAAACACCGCCAGATTGAGACTGCTTGCGTCCTTCCTCTCTTTCTTGTTTCTTCTGATCATCTTGCTCGATCAATATGAACTCTTGAACACGAGCGCGAAGATCCATCATATCCTTCGCCGGTCGCCTTGTTAAGTCTCTATTCAAATCTCCCGCCCGAAGGCCATTTTTGAATGACGCCAAACAGACATCTGGATTTTCATCCTCCAACTGCACCGCCATCTTGCTGAAGCGTGCCATGTAGGTTTTTAATTTCTCGCCTGGTTGCTGATGTATGCTGATAAGATCAAACATTGTTGCTTTTGTAGTTTTATTGGCGGAAAATTGAGTCAGAAACTTAGTGGACAGATCAGTGAAATTATCAATGGAGAAGGGCGGTTGTCGAATGAACCACTGCATCGCCATGCCCTTGAACGTGGAAGGCAATAATCGACATTTTACCGCATCCGTCGCCCCGCCGATCACCATTTTGGTATTGAAATATCTAAGATGCTCCATAGGATCAGATTCGCCCGAAAAGGCGTCTAATGCCATGGTTTGCAGGTGCTTTGGAATGTCCACCCTAGTGATGGCTGGAACAAAAGGTTGGAATTCAACTACATCCTCCGCCTCCAGGCGTTGTTCTTGCTTAAAATCCTGCCGCTGAGTGAGATACTCAACTTGGGCTTACAACTGCTCGTTTTGGGACTGCACCTTCTGCAAGGTATCTAACATTTGTTGCAAAGCCGCAGGCGTGATACCTGTCACTTCCTCTTGCGCTCTCCGTGGAGCAGTGGTTTTAAGATCTTCCAAGTTTACATATTCAGGCGGCGTTGAACGCCGCCGAACACCTGGATCTGATTTAGCGATCATATCTGAAGGTCTTCCCGGAGCTGCATTCACCAATGACGCTGGCGACGGCGCCACTGAGTGGACCCCCTCCGAGGAAGCTTCCTGCTCTTGCTCGTCCAGTACGGGACGGTTGTTGTTTCGTCCGCCTCCGCGACCGCCGTGTCGACCACCACCGCGCCGGCGATGATCGCGTCGACCCACGCCGCATGAACGAGTCTCCATGGCTCGCAATTCCTCCTTCTGTCACCGGAAGAGCTAAGTCAGAGCCACAGACGGCGCCAATGTTCAAAATACTAACTTTATTGGATGTAAATATTAATTTTCAAAATAAATTCAACTTAGATATAATTTATGTGTGTATTGATAAGTTTATTTATGTATTTTTCTTTTATATTTTCATCTAAAATCAACATACAACAAGTGAATAATAGTAAGGGTGTTCATAACCGGTTTAATCCAAACAAAACTGACAAACCAATTAAAAAATAAATATTCAATTAAACTGAAAACCAAACAAATCAAATTTAGATTTTTCATTGGATCAGATTGAATTTCGGATTTGATTTTGAAAATTGAACTAGTTCAATCCAAACCGAACATTTACAAATATATATAATTATATTTATATCGATATCATACCATATCCATACTTACATATTTACCCCCTTATATGTTTATATATTTATTATATATAATACGTGCATATTTATAAAAATATATTTGAATAAAAGAGTTTTAAGTAATTATTTGAATAAATATGCATCAAAGTGAACAATTATATTCATAAATTTTAAAAAATATTTACTATATTTAATTTATGAATATTAAGTTGATACTATAAATTATAATTGTTATATTTATTATAGATTTTTACAATTTTTGTACACTATAATATCATAGGAGAAAAAGTTAAACAAAAACTGAAAAATTCAATCCAATCTGAGCCGGTATAGATTGGAACGGATTGATTCGGATTTGAATTTTGAGACAAATCCATTGATAATAAAATCGTAATACCGATGAGATTGGATTTGACGGTTTTCCTTCAAAACCGAACTAATTCAATTTGCGAACAGTAACACCCCTAAATAATAATATATTTAACGGTTAAATATGTTTTTTATTATTGACATACACACATCTAAATAAGGATGAAATTAGGTCAGACTGCAGACCAATATGAGCTTATGACTTAACCTACCTTCAACTCATGTCAGGTCAAGTCGAATTAATTAGTAAATACAGAAGACTAAAACTTTTTCAAAAGCATATTTAATTAAAAAGAGTAAGCCCAAATCATTAAAAAGGTTTTATTTTATTTTTTTATTTTAACAGCTAGTGCAACGTGTTTGAATAAATATAATTGTATAATTTTATCTTGTAATTATTATTGCTAAATTATATTTTGATTATAATATCTTAAATTTTGACTTTTTTTTAAATGTCGTATTTATAGATTTAAATATGTTGGTCTATATAACAATTTAAGCTCATGAATCTTATTAAAAATGGACTTATAACTTATTTAAATACAACACTATGAGATATTATTTTAAATGAGTTTTCAGGTCTTAAGAAGTCTAACACAATCTCACTTCCTCATGCTATCTATATATTTTCATGCTGACATATTTTTAAATAGTTTGGTCTTAATGTGTTTTAGTTCATGGCCTATAACCTTGTTGGCATATTTACAAATAAGTTTGTTGCTCTACTTAATTTTCTTATTATGAAACACATATTTAAATTAGTTAACAGCCCAAGCCAAGCTTTCATAAAAACCAGACTAGACTAGAAAAATATCATATGACAGGTAATAAGTCAGGTTTAAGTCTTATAATTTTTAAGCATGTTAGACCTATTTATGCAAGCCCAACCTATTTCCACACTGCAGAAAAAAAATGATCCCTTAATTTATTTTATAGCTTTTTGTCCTAACTTTTTTTTAAAAAAATTAAGTATTTGTGATGTCATAAAGCTTATGTGGAAATTTTCTTACCCAATATTTATCCTACGTGGGTCTTATATGGTTTTATTTTCTGCACAGGTCCTACATGGATAATTAGACTAACTTAATTCATAATTTGATCTCAAATTTGTCGTCTTCTTCCTTCTCTTCAACCATTGTCGTGAACAAGCACTACGCCGCCGTTGCAACCATCGCAACACCACCCATCGCATAATATTTTTCTCGGATTGTGTTAACAATTTTAAGTGATTATTTATTTCAGAGTACTTGCATTGCATCTCGGACTAACCATTTCATTCATAAACTTGTCAAACTTGACATTGCATAACATGTCAAAGTTGGAGCTCTTGTTGTCACCGACCCAAATGTTCATCCAAAACTACTAATGTGAGATTTATCTCATCCAAAAATAACCGAGTGGAACAAAGTTGACACATTCATGAAACAAATTAAATAAAGGTTTCTCAAACATAGTCAATCATCTTGAAAGTCTTCCACAAATGCTTCAATGAGATCCATCGCCTCAATTATAGGTCACATCATACTCTATAAAACAAGTTCTATTGTTTGTTTTCACAAACATTACTTATTTGCTATCTCATTGTCCTTTAAGACTCATTTTCTTTCTCTTCGCTCATACACTAACTTTAGTGTATCAAAGTGCCTTTGCAAGTACCTTCCGTTGTTATGTCTGCATGGCTTCATCATGCCAGAAGATTCATACAGAATTGTACTCCACTATCGGAGATTGAGAGAATCCTGATATTGTGATTCAGGAATAACACTAAGTGTAAGTTTCTTTACTTCAATCTCACCCCTTAATAAGAAAATCAATTTTGTAAAATAAGATCATCTCACATCAAATTTTCAAACACACTCTATATAATGATCATATAATATTTTTGGCAATCTTTCGGGTGCATAAGCCGGTTAACAAGACAAATCTCAGAAAAATGCAAAGGCATCGAAGCTAGAATAAAGAAAAATCCTACACAATCTTCTTAAAAGATACCAAAATTGGAAGCATAATTCTATTTTTTTTTTTTTGCATATCAAACAATGAAACAAAGGTTTTGCTGATTATGAGATCCAATTGTTGGTAGCATGTGTTGTGAGGTTAGTGACAAATTTGTGAGGAGCTTTTTCGGTTCCATTAATGCCAATCTTTGTCTCATTTAGCTTTCAGAGTTTGTGGAGTTGAGCTTTTAAGACAGAGCAGTTTTTTTATGATTATTCAAGACATGGTGAGGTGAGGTAATTATGGAGTAACTCGTAGTATAATTAAAGGCTTACCTATTAGATCCTCGTTGAAAATGGTGAGAAATCCGTAATTAATTGAACAGAAAGAGAGCATTGCAAATTTGCAATGCCAATGGGGCCAGGTGAAATAGTTGAGGATTCATTATTTTATGGTAGATAAAAAGTTATATATTTAATGAAGCCTTTTTTACCCGCAAGAAACAAAATCAGAGCTGAAGTAAGCAAAACCTGAGTCAGCTAGCACTGTGTTTGTTTACCAGAAACAGAGGTTGGTACAGCACAGGGCGTATAACACGCACGCCGAAACAAGGAATGGTAAAGTGTGAGTCATGGTCATGTTGCAGAAACAAGAACAGGTGTTGGAGAGAGCTTTATGCATTCTGATGAGAACTACTACTACTCACTGCTATCAAACTTGGACTGCCTGCCCTTTATTTTCTGCTATTCTTTAGTAGCTTCTGCCTGCGCGCACTCTTCTAGTAAAACTTGTTTTCAGCATCTAATCGGTCGGGATATCATTTCAAGGTTTAATTGCTGAATTGTTGTTGAATCGGTTATAATTAAATACTAATATTTTATAAATAAATATATAATTATAATTGTATATATATAACAAAAGTTATATTTAACATTTTTTTTTATCACCTCAACCTGTCAATTTCTGTTTATCAACTGTCAATATCTCTTGTATCCGATAAGAGGGGAGCATGTCTATATGACGGCTATTAGTAATAGAAACCGCATTCAAAGAGTCAGATTATCACAATCCGCAATCCCAACCCTCAAACTATACTATGCTAACGCCATGAAAAATGACTAACATTTGATACATATTAAACAATGGTTCTATCGTGTGTATATATATATATATATATATATATATATATATATATATATTTTTTCATGATTCAATATGGGCGAGATCGAGGAGTCAATGTCTTCAAAGAAGAATGTGATATGCTTCAGAAACAGAAGCTTGAGTGGGGGTCTTCCAGGCATGTATTTCTACCTTTAACTTGAAACAAAATGGTGGAGCCGATTTGTTCATTGCTTTATTTACATTAAGTTTTGGAAACATTTTCTTTTTGCACTTTTCCTTTTTTACCCCTTTCCTCTTTTGTTTACATTTACTTTTACCCTTTAACTGATATGGATGCAATGTGCATAAGAATGAGGAAATTAAAGACTTTAATTTGGGGCAATTGCTAAAGGTGTTCAAAGGCGTGAGAGGGTAGAGCCTTGTCTTTATATACTATATATGCTTGGCTTTCATCAATTGTATGTGTTTCCTCCAAGTCAAAAGAAAAATGATGAGCCTACCATCCCAACGTTGATTTTTTTAATAGGACATTCCCGTACTCATTTTGCTCCAATCGAGCTAGTGTCTTCATCATAATGTACCTCCTTTTTTATTTCGTTTTCTCTCTAAGATTTCTCTTCCACTATATATGTTCGGGGGTATCTAATTTATATTTTGTTAATGGGAATAAAATCTAATCACATTCTTTTCCGATGAATAAAAAAACAATCTAATCACATTATGTCATGATCACAGTGTGAAAGCATAAACTATTATCTTTATTCATTTTTAAATAATTCAATATTTAAAATTAATACTCTCAAATCCCATGTTTAATTAAGTTATCTAATCAAGTGATAATCTAGAAAAGAAAACTAGCAGATAACAATAGGAGAAATGGGCGGAAATTAAAGGCTAATTACATTGAACCCACTATCTCGATCTCACTAAAGATCTATTTCTAGTCAATACTGAATGGATGAATGCACTAATCACCATTCATCATCAATACAATAACATCGAGTTTCCAAGGTAGTAGGAGTATTAAGTATGATCTTCATAAGCGATCTTTTTTTTATTTACAAGAGGAAATCTATAACCGATTTTTTTTGCTACATTGGAAAATAAATCTATAACCGATCTAATTCAATTAAAATTGAGAAAACTGGTTTTTAAAAAAAAATAAAAATGAAGTATCTTAAACCAAACAAACCATAAGTTTTGGTTATGATTTGTTTCTCCCTACTCATCTTCTCTCTTCTAAACGAAATAAATCATAAGTTTTTTGAATTGTTTTAATTAGTAATCCACATTGAAGAACATAATCACTTTCTCAAGCAATCATTTCAATTAGGAAATTACTGCTGAGTCATATCGGTTAATCCCTAATTCATTTGAACCAAAATTAAGAATAATATTAAAATATTTTTTCTTGGAGATTAGTTAAATGACATGAGTATACAATCCTTATACGAAGACCCAATCATAGGCGGATCTAGCACCCGGCTTGCCTAGGCACTTGCCCAGGCTCCGTGGAAAATTTTTATTTTTTTTATTTGGGCCGCAAGGATAAATTAAAACTGAGTTTTTTACCCACCCAACCTGGGCAAAAAAAACTTCTGTTCTCTTTCAGTCTCTTGTTTCTGGTCAAGATGGGAAGAAGAGATGAGAAGATGAGAAAGGGGACTTGTGAATTGGATCTGTATGGGTGTCTCTTTCTCTCCCGTTTTCATTTTTATGATTTCCCAATAATCACAATTTCCACCTAAAATGAAAACAGAGGTAATCAAAATGAAAACAGAGGCTTCAATTCCGCAAGAATCCATGTGTGTTTCATTTTTCTTATCTGTGTGCGTGTGTTTGCTAATTGGGGGTTATCTGGCATCCCCCTTTGACCCATGTGTCTTTCTTTTCTTTTTATCAATTATCACTTTTTTTTAAACATCTTCAATAATTAATTCAATTGACTTAAATTAAAAAAAATATCTTAATAGCATACGTTCATACATTATATTCAACCAATTCAAATGTTATTCATTAATTATTCATTAATTTAGTTCCACTAAATTTAGAAACTACTAATATCATCATTTGGTTTGATATATTTAATATTGATAAAATGTGATCATCTTTGAATTTTTAAAGTAAAGTTTAAGTTTAAATCAAATTATATATAAAACTGACTCGGTATGCCTCTTTCGTACCAATTACGTTACAAGTCGTGAATCGCATACCCATACTCGTACCACGTATTGGAGCATATGGCGAACCAGTTGGTAACTATGGACTATACCTATATGTTTAAGTTAGGTGTTTAATTGAGAATGAAACGTATTTGTCATTCCAACAGTCTATTCACGCCGCAACAGCCGCAATGCCCGTAGCCGCAATTTAAAACCTTGAATCAGATGTCAGGTTGGGCGGTTAGACTTGCCCAGGCTACATAAAAATTCTGGCTCCGCCACTGGACCCAATGATCCGTGACATATGATCGACATATTTGTTTAGTCGTGATTTTCAACGGTTGCTAAAAGTTATGTTTCTGAACTCAAATTTTGTGGCAGTCCAAAACCACATGTGACTTGTGTTAATTTAGGAGTGAAAATAAGAGAAGTCAAGCTAAGCTTTGCGTGACCCAAGCTTAACCTGCATTCTTTTCTTGTGACCCAAGTTTGGCATGAGACTTTTCAACAAGTCGAATTTTAAGGCCTAGCCTAGCCTACAAGCCTACTTAAAAGCTTATTTAACAGACAATTTTAAATAAAGCAGACCAACGATATTCTTGTTAAGGTATAGCCTGACCTACGAGTATCTTTTTAAATTCATTTTTAAACAATAAAATTTGTATATTATTGTTCTCAAATAATATTATTTTATATTATTGATAAAAATAAGATTACATAAATAAGCCGGTTTATCAAGTTAAATTGACTTTTTTAATAGCCCGAGTCTGACTTTTTTAATTAATTAAGCATTTTAAAAAATCTAGACCCAACTTTTTAACTACGCCTCTAACAAGTCAGGCCGTAGGCCCTCACAGGCCACTTGGCATATTGTTCCACAATGTATGTGCAACAAACATTATTGATGAGCATATTATCCTGATAAAGAATATACGAAATCGTGCAGACATACACAGGATGTGAGAACAGCTTGTTTCGGGCTTGAATGACATCATACACATTGTTTCTCAATGATTGGAGCGTTTTATCTACAAGAAGAAATGCAATTGTGTCTGTCATGTGTGATTTCAGATTGGAAAACGTAGGATCAAGACATCGGGTGAACCATATTGTACATCAATCTGATCCCTTCTTATACAAGGAAAATCTTTGCCCTGTAATTGTTCCTTGCATGACGCTCGCTCACAAGGACATGTACGTACTCAATTATCATGGCATGCCTTTTTTCTTTATTTCAATGTCACATTATAAGCAAAGGTGCATATGATTTATTGGAACAGAGACAACATGTGACTATGTGGTACTTTGGTCCCATTCACTTGTCACTACAATCCATTATCCAACCAACCTTTGCCTTCGTGTATTTGGGCTAATGACTAAGCTACATTGACATTAGTGGCTAATTGTGGGTAATCTTTGATTTCAAATACTAGTGTATGAGTGCATGCCCCGGAGTAGACCACAAAACCATTGACATTCCTAGCAGTTTCTGCTTTGACTCTTTCAGTAATACACAGAACCTGATTCTTTCCTTTTAGGAGATGCACTTAAATATGCTCCATGTGATGGAAAGCAATATGTTCTTCCTATTGCCCACATTTACCTGATTTTTTTTCCTGAATAATTTCTAGTATAGCTTTTACAGATCGATCACACTGAAGAAGAATTAATTAATAATGTTTAATTTCTAAGGAACCAAGTAAAAAAAGTGTACTAAAATTTTAAGCCATCATCATATAGCTGGTAGGGTGTTGTGTAATAGAACAAATTACACATTGTCAATTTGTCATTCTCAGTTAATACAATAACATTCAGACAACACAACTAATAATCACAAAACATATTTGGCAATCCTGTCTCATCTTTTCATCAACAAATCTTAGGGTGGCCATTGGCCAATACATTAATAATTATAATCTAATAAATTCATTGTAGTGTTATCAAGAGGCTAATTAAGATGGGACGTGCAAGATTTTAGCAAAAGTGAAGTTATGTTGCTGCTTCTTCTTGGAAATTAGCTTAACATAGACTTGGCATGCCCCAAATTGTATCGCTAAGGTAAACTCCAAGTAAGTGACCACAATGAATAATAAGTCTTTTAGGCCAAGAGATATCAGCTAGGCTACAAGACAATGACCCTTCAAAAGGGTACCAGGCCTGCCCATTACTAAGACTGATGGAGACACCTCGGAACAGCAACTTACTCCCGCTTCTTATTGCCATTAGATCATCAAATCAAAGGTTCTAGTAATTAGAAAATCCATATAAGAGAGAGAGAAAGAGAAAGAGATTGGTCCATGTAGAAAAACAAGAGCACTCTTTCCCATGACATGAGGGTCCATGGATTTTTCTTTAGAGGTTGTGAAAGAGTTCAAGTTAATACAACAGCACACTTTTCCATGTGAGAAAGAAGGCAGTCACTGTATTTTACCAATTTTTTTGCTTTTCTTTTTAACTAGTGGAAGATCAAAGGGAGATTATCTCCACCTTTATCTTTTCAGCCCTCTCTTTAAGACTATTCCATCTCCTATAGATTACTAAAGCAGAGCTCAAAAACCTCATTTCATTGATAGTTGGTCCCTGCCCTGTAGGTCAAGGAAGAACAAAGAATAAAGTTGAAGCAAAAAAAAGCTTCCACTGATTCCTTCTTCCATGCAATCTATCAGGAGACAAATTATATATTGATCATTCAAACTACAATGTCATGATTTATTAATAATCATCATCTTTTACTTCTTACAATCTCTGCTTCTTGCAGGCACATGTTTCCAGTTTCAAGATTATAGATGGTAAAAGAGAGGTTTAAAAAATGGTGAATTCTGTGGTACCCATATTTTTTTTCGGGTGTGGTACCTCATATATTACTTTAAGTTATAATTTTGTTATTTTCTTAAAAAGAATGGATGATTTATTGTTGCAATTTTTAAGAATTTAAGTTTCATGACTCAATGAACTAATAACATATTGTATTTAAGTTTGTTTATATTGTTCAATGCATGATTTGAAAAACTAGGGTTTTATGTTTAACTTTCAACTTTGAGAGATCATCTAAAATCCTTTCTTGTCAGGATCTTCTTTCTCCATGCCTCACCTATGTTGAACCTTGCAAATCTTCATCCATCATTTTCTTTTAAGTTCAAATTATATTATTTTTCTATTAATTTATATCATTCTGGGTACCACGCCTTAATCTGGCTTAAGGTACCACAGCAAACACCATAAAAAATTGTGCAAGTATGATACTCATAGTGGTACATTTTCCTTTGCTTGGGAAGGGAAACTATTAGTATTGATGAGCCTACCAGCTTCTAGACATGCAAATATACAATGGTATACTACACTAATAAGTAGCCTTAAAATTCATTTATTGCTCAGCCAAACGAAAATTGACACATCTGATGCTGACAGCATGGCATGACAATGGAGAGACAATGATAATGATAAAAAAATATCATCAACACTTTTCTATGGGTCCTCCATTCATCATCAACTAGGTAATATTACTCAGGGCCAGGGAAATCTTTTCATCAATAAGTTGTTTTATAATTAATGCCAAAGCTACTCCATATAAATCTTATAGAGCCTTCCTTTTACCATTTTTTACTTTATCATTTCTATGAAACAAAACATTTATATATAAAGCTAGAAATGTCATTTGCAGGAAATTAGGACAAAAGATTAAGATGGAGGGGAAGCCATATCTTGTTTTCCATGCAAACCAACCCCAAGTTAGTAGTTTTTGTGGGTTGAGATGCCTATACGCAGCTGAATACCATAGAGTCCCACTGGCCACAGTGCTTTTTTGCTTTGAGACAGTCTAGAACAGTGGCAGCCACTGAATGAGTATTCACTTTCCATTTTTTGTGTTTTTTCCATTATAAATAAAAAATTCATATCACACCATGGTGGAACATAGCTATTTAGCAGCAATGTCTGGGCAATTCAGCCATTTTGAGTCACTGAAAGTGCAATTCCATTCCATCACCTCTCTTATTCAAAGCAATAAAGAGACATCCTTTGATTAAAGCTAAAGGGGCATTTTTGTCATGCGAATGAGGAAAGAAAGAGAGCATCAACCTTTACTTTTTTGTTACCCTAATCTGAACTTTAAATTTCTGTTATCCAACGTCTTTATTTTTTTTAAAGGTTCATTTGTTTCGCCCATTAAACAAGTTTCAGAAACCATCTCTTTCCCTTTCTTTGCTTTTTTCTTTTCCTCTGCCTGTGAGCTTTTCCTAATAAAACCATAAAGCAGATATAGATAACAAGTGTAAAACCATTTTCTGGCAGAATATCAATCCACCATCTTCTCGTTCTCTTCTCTCAAAGAAAAGATAGCAAAAGAAAGGAAAAGAGAAAGAGAGAAAAGGAGGGGTTTAGCCCCTTCCACTTCCTTGTATTTCAAGACTCTTTCGTTGAAGATGTTTGATTCCAAAATCCCTCCTCACACGCTTCAAGTTTCTCAGATTCCTGTAACTTTTCTTCCCTTTTGCCGGGGGTTTAAAACCTGTCGACTTTGCTCCGAGTACTTCCAAACTCTATCTTGTTAACTTCATTCTATTTCCAACAAAAACATGGTCCCCTTGACCTTGATTCTTTTCACTCTGTTTTCTCTTCTGGGTTCCTCTGTTTGTGCTTCATCCTTGCTAAGTGATTTCCATGTCCTAGTCTTGCTTAAAGAAGGATTCCAATTCCCACACCCAGTTCTAAACAGTTGGGACACTTCCAATTTCAGCTCAGTTTGTTCATGGGCTGGAATTCAATGCCACAAGGGACGAGTTGAGTCGGTGGACTTAACAGATATGGCTCTGTATGGCTCTGTTTCTCCTTCAATTTCCACACTTGATAGGCTCACACACCTTTCCCTTACAGGCAACAACTTCACTGGCACCATTGACATCACCAACTTGACCAGCCTTCAATTTCTCAATATCTCCAATAACATGTTCAGTGGCCACATGGACTGGAACTACACCACCCTGGAGAACTTACAAGTAATTGATGCCTACAACAATAACTTCACAGCCTTGCTCCCTCTGGGGCTTCTGAGTTTGAAGAGGCTGAGGTACTTGGATCTTGGTGGGAACTTCTTCTACGGTGAAATCCCAGAAAGCTATGGAAATTTAGCAGGCCTGGAGTATCTCTCAGTAGCAGGAAATGACATTCGTGGCAAAATCCCAGGTGAGTTGGGAAATCTCACTAACTTGAGGGAGATTTATTTGGGCTATTACAATTCTTTTGAAGGTGGGATTCCAGTGGAGTTTGGAAAGTTGGTAAATTTAGTTCACATGGATCTCTCAAGCTGTGATTTGGATGGTCCAATTCCAAGAGAGTTAGGCAACTTGAAGAAACTCAACACTCTTTACTTGCATATCAATCAGCTTTCTGGTTCAATACCAAAACAGCTCGGCAACTTGACTAACTTGGTGCACCTTGACCTTTCCAGCAATGCACTCACTGGAGAAATCCCATTTGAGTTCATCAACCTCAAACAACTCAAGCTTTTCAATCTTTTCTTGAACAGGTTACACGGCTCCATACCGGAATACCTTGCAGACTTGCAGGATTTAGAGACACTCGGGCTGTGGATGAACAACTTCACAGGAGAAATTCCACAGAACCTAGGCCTGAGTGGGAATCTGCAAGTGCTTGATTTGTCCTCCAATAAGCTCACTGGTGTGATTCCACCTCACCTGTGTTCCTCAAACCAGCTCAGGATTTTGATTCTTCTGAATAACTTCCTCTTTGGGCCCATACCTGAAGGTGTGGGAACATGTTACAGTCTCACTAGAGTAAGGTTAGGGCAGAATTACCTGAATGGTAGCATTCCAAATGGCCTTCTTTACCTTCCTAAGCTAAATTTAGCTGAGTTACAGAACAACTACTTGTCAGGAACTTTGTCAGAGAATGCTAATAGTTCCTCTCAGCCTGTTAATTTAGAACAACTTGATTTGTCAAACAATGCCTTGTCTGGTCCTTTACCATATTCAGTCTCAAATTTCTCTACCATTCAAATCCTTTTGCTTAGTGGAAACCAGTTCTCAGGTCCAATTCCACCTTCCATTGGAGGACTCAATCAAGTGCTAAAGCTTGATCTTAGCAGAAACTCATTATCTGGGGAAATTCCTCCTGAAGTTGGGTACTGTGTCCATCTTACCTACCTTGACATGAGCCAGAACAATCTTTCTGGCTCCATCCCTCCTATAATTTCCAATATTCGTATCTTGAATTACTTGAACTTGTCAAGAAACCATTTGAACCAAACCATCCCAAGATCAATAGGAACCATGAAAAGCCTCACTGTTGCTGATTTCTCCTTCAATGAGTTCTCCGGCAAATTGCCAGAGTCAGGGCAATTTGGCTTGTTCAATGCCTCATCTTTTGCAGGAAACCCTCAACTTTGTGGTTCTCTGTTAAACAACCCTTGTAATCTGACGAGAATTGCATCGAATTCTGGAAAAAGCCCTGCAGATTTCAAGCTAATATTTGCCCTTGGCCTATTGGTATGCTCCCTAATATTTGCAATTGCAGCAATTATAAAATCCAAGTCATTCAAAAGGAATGGCCCTGGTTCCTGGAAGATGACAACGTTCCAGAAAGTGGAATTCACAGTTTCAGACATCCTTGAATGCGTGAAAGATGGCAACGTGATTGGAAGAGGAGGTGCTGGGATTGTTTACCATGGAAAAATGCCAAACGGGGTCGAAGTTGCAGTGAAGAAATTGATGGGGTTCGGTGCAAACAGCCATGACCATGGGTTCCGAGCTGAAATCCAAACTCTAGGAAACATAAGGCACAGAAACATAGTGAGGCTACTCGCATTCTGCTCCAACAAGGACACAAATCTGCTGGTGTACGAGTACATGAGGAATGGAAGCTTAGGTGAGGCATTGCATGGGAAGAAAGGTGCATTCCTGAGCTGGAACATGAGGTACAAAATCTCCATTGATTCAGCGAAAGGGCTCTGCTACCTTCACCATGATTGTTCACCATTGATACTCCACCGAGACGTGAAGTCGAACAACATTCTGTTGAATTCAAATTTCGAAGCACACGTCGCTGATTTCGGCCTCGCAAAGTTCTTGGTGGATACCGGCGCCTCCGAGTACATGTCTTCAATTGCAGGCTCCTACGGTTACATTGCACCTGGTATGTTTCCTACATTACACTCTGTTTTTCACTCTACTTTTTTTTCTTTAATTATATTATTCACTAAAAATAAATTATTTTAGGGTATTAATTTTTGTATCATCCTCACACCTTCTCCCACCACACAATTTTATCGCATTTATGTGTGCAGAAAAAAATTGCATACCGCAAACATAGGTACATTGATTTGGTAACATGTTTTTATTTTTACTGTAGTACTTAGTTTTGGTAGTTAAGTTAGTTAAGATGGGAATGTTTTTATTTTGATGGGATCACTGCTGTGGATTGGATTCACATGTCTAATCAACATTTTGATGTCAAGCGTGCAGATCAAACTATTGCAGCGTGTGATGGTTTAAACAATTTGGTCTAGGAATCTCATCATTTTGTTTTTTGGTCAATACGAATCTCATGATTGCACGATGTAGGATAGTGAGAGTGCAAGGAAACCATTTCATAACCTCATTTTTGTGCATGTGATCCAACTTGTTTGGGATAAAATTAAAAACTGAGCCTCATGCCATATCCATCATGACAATCCAACGAAGAATTTTGAGTATCTAGCTGCATATAGTTATATTCTAAACTCTTAATCATTGTGCCCAAACTTTATCATGAATCATGATCCATTTGCTTCAACACCCATAATTAGAGCTGGGAAAAAGTTGATTATATTGTATGATGAATAATATATTAAAGAAGTATTATGTTATTGAAGAATCATGATAGTGAGAAAAATAAAAAGGAAAAGTGGGGAGTGATATAGCTGTAGTATAGTATTTAGTAGTATAGTAAAGTAAAAGATAGGAGTATGTCAAATAGAATCATGAAGAGGTATGATTAATGTGATGATGCGTGGAATTTCCTCGAGAAACTGAAAAAGAATTGTTTTGGAACACAACAATGAAATGTCTGTCTGTGAGACTGAGACACCCTTCCTTGTGCGCTGTGTCACCCACCCCTCTGAATCTCACAGTCAGAGGTCAAGATCTGACACTTCATCCCCCACTCATCCTTCTCTTCGTTTTTTGGGATTCTGCTTGCAACTTGTCATGATCTTGTCTTTGGACCACCTCTTATGTTTTTGAGTCAATTTTTTAAATAAAGTAATTATTGTGTGTCTTAGATACATCATGAAAAATTATAAGTGGCCCCAAAATTATGGTGGACACATAAAAGTTAAGAGAAATTATTTCTGTTTATTATAGTTTTCTACTGTGTATCAAACACTCACTTAATCAAGCAACACCCATCATCATCATCATCATGAAATTGAGAATTTATATTTCTATTCCATGTGAATGTTTATTATATTAATGTGGTGAAGTTATTAGTCAGTGACTAATATATAATTTGTTTGATGATGAATTGCAGAATATGCTTATACATTGAGGGTGGATGAAAAAAGTGATGTTTATAGTTTTGGAGTTGTTCTACTGGAGCTAATAACAGGGAGGAAACCGGTGGGAGATTTCGGCGAAGGTGTGGATCTTGTACAATGGTGTAAGAAAGCAACGAATTGCCGGAAAGAAGAGGTGATGAACATAGCTGATGTGAGGCTAACGGTGGTGCCAAAAGAGGAAGCAATGCACATGTTGTTCATTGCAATGTTATGCTTAGAAGAGAACAGTGTGGAGAGACCCACCATGAGGGAAGTGGTTCAGATGCTCTCTGAATTTCCTCAGCAAACACTTACACTAGAGTACCAATCATCTTCCTCTAATTATTCCACAATTACAAGCCCAGGCCCAGCAACCAAGAAACTTCAACCTTGTCTACCCACTTTTAAACAAGACCTTTTGGTTTAGTTCAAATGCAATTTCATTTTTCTTCCTTTAATTTGGTAAATTTTGTGTTGGCTTCGTTTTGTAATATCTTAGCTTTCTTTTGGGGAGGGGTTAGATTTTTCTTTAGTCGTCATATAGAGAGAGATATTTGGTAACCATAAAGAGGGATGTAGGAATAACCACTACTGTTTAATCTGCACTTCTTTAAAAGGAGTGTTGTAGTTAGTTTCATGAGGCTCAAAATCATCATTTGTATTTATATATATTATCATGTGAAATAGTATATACATGTCAAATTTTATTGTGCTATACATCCTTTCCTTCGTCAAAATTGATCAGTTAGGGTAGTAATGAAATTATTTAATTACTTTACAAGTATCCCCAGTATAATGCAACCTGAATTTCAAAAAATTATGCAACCTGGATTTTTTTTTTGTGTGGTGGGAGGTTTGGGTTTGGGTCTCAATTTTACACAAATATAATTCAAACTATACTTTTTTTCTTAATTGAGGGTAGATCCAACAACAAAATAATCATGAACGTACGGGGCCTCATATACTCATCTGTGTTTATTTTATTTGTCAAAATCTGTGTTGTTTTCTTTATTTTGTGCTCCAATATTTGGAGAGCAATAAGAGAAAAGGCACTCAACAAGCCCACACAAACAATCAGCCCAACAACCAACATGATGGGAAATGTAAGCTCTTCTCACTAGCTAGAGGGCATTGACCAAACAAAATCTAGCTAGAGGGGATTATTTCTCACGCATCATAAAATTATTATTTTTCCACCTTAAATATTTTTCTTTTTAAACCCTAACTCAACAATTTTGGCGGATGAGTATGATCCACGCTAACCTCTAGGATTTGAGAGATGAATAAAATCCACTTCACATTAGCGTTGCTAGAGTCGACGCTAATTTGGTCAGCAAAATTAGCGTTGGTTGGAAATCGCCGCTAATGAACAGCGTGCAAGCGTTACATTCACCAGTAATATTAGCGTCGGTTGGGGCCGATACTAATTGATAATGAATCGACACTACAGTTAAATGACCAACTTTTTTAATTGACACATTGTGCCGCTTTTGTGTCGGTTTGGCAGATGCAAAGAATGAAATTTGAATTATAGCCAAGCCATGAGATTAATCTAAGCCAACTCAATGATGTTTGTGGCTTTAGTTTCTTTTGTGTTTGTGTATGTGCGCTGTTATAGCCAACTCATGAGAGTAATCCTTTGAGGTTCAGAAATTATGTTAAGTTGGCAGGTTTCTTCTTACAATTTTTTCTTCATACATACTGTCCAAAAATTGAACCTTTCATTAGATATTTATAAAATCTAACTATCTATCAACTTTTACCTATGAAATTGATTATAATGTAAATGGACTTTTATCTGAATTCACAAAATACTTCGGTTTACAATTTTTGTCAAAGTGATACAAAGAATGATGTTAAGGATGATGATAAATTGTAAAGTCCAAAGATGAAGGTTGGATGATGTAATAAAAATAGGTTGCGTGGAAGCGTAACCTAATGAAGACATTGGAAGAGTAGAAGTATGAATTGAAGTTAATATAAGCAACATCAAGAATGTCATTGTCAATAAAAACAAAATAGAAGATAGATATAGAATAAGAGTAACAAATTAAAACTCAAGGTATGATAGATAGATATACAATAATAGAAGAAATAATGAAGTGAGGTTGGTTGTGTTCAACTTCAACTTATTGACAATTGATTCCAGGGCACCCCTCCAAGTCATGAAAGAATCTAAATAGGAATAAATATTTAAGAAATGGAAAGCTGTGGTGGGAGGCTAACAAACATATTAAACTCATCGATCATATGTGTAATTTGATAGTACAATATACAGAGGGATTTGATGGATTAATAATAATGAGTCAACTGCGGGGGTAGCCAATGCCATGCCTTGTGGTTGGAAAAACGACAAAGAGCAAGCTGGAGAGAACCCCAATGCCAACCGGGACAATATTCAGCACCTCCTGAGTCTCGTGCTCCGGCTTCGGTCCGTAGAAGCAGGTGACCACGTTTTTATCCCTCAACGCCACGGAACAGAAGACGAGAACTGACAGCAGGGCATGCACCCAATCCAACAACCTCACTTTGTACTTGCTCAGATCAGGCAACCCGGAAGATGACGATGATGAGGGGTCCGGTTCAGGGTGGTCAAAGAGCCAGAGGCCTGTGAAGGTGGCGAGGCCATGGTACACGCGTCCATCGGATGCCTTCACGGTGTCCGTGAAGCAGGCTAGGAAGGAAGACAGTCCGAGCAGGAGAAGGAGCATGAGGGTGAGAAGCCGCGTGACGGAGTCACAAGAGCCGTTGTTGGTGAAGACAGGGGTCAGCATCTGGAACGCTAACAGGGTGCCAGTCGGAAGAAGGTTGGCCAACGTGGCCGTGCTCGTCAGTGTTTGAGACACCGCACGTCTCGCCAGTGACGGCGACCTTCTTAATGATCCATCAACTGCTCCTGCTTCTTCTTCTGTGTTGCTGTTGTTCTTCTTCTTCGCCTCATCAGATTCATTATTGGTGGCTGAGGCAGCTCGTTGTCTAACCGAACCTTCTTTCATTATTAATCAATAAGAATAACTGCGATCGATGCTTGTGTATAATAAGCGACAAGCAGCTTGAATTAATTTGTTGATTGATTCATATATATGTGTATGTATATATATAGCTCTATCATGGAGGATGAATATTGTTAGCTAGGCATGTTGTTTGCTTGTCTTCTTAGACTTTCTTCTTTCCGTCGACTTTCCTTCTTAATTGCCACCACTGCATCACAATATATTTATAATCTACTATTCAATGAGTAGGTTCAACCAACGTTAGGACTATTTGTTCCAAAATATATATATATATATATATATATATATATATATATCCCTTCATAACAATTTTCTTTTATGAAGAATTGAAATAAAAACCATTTCAAATAATACTAAATTAGTATCTAAACACAAACTAAATTAAAGACCAACTCAACTACTCAAGTGTCCTTCATTTTTATAGCGAAAATAATATTATAACATCTACAAAGTATCAACATTCAATCGACATATACATATTCCATCTACAGCTACAAAGAAGGAACTAAATTATGAAATGGATTTTGAATTTTAGTTTCTGAAATGAAAATACAATTTTGACATTAATTTCCAGTGGTAATTAAGTTTTGTGGCAATGCAAATGATTGTTTTTTTGGTACATGAGCTAAAAAAGAGAAATAAACTGCGTCCTCAAAGAGGAGAAACCCGACGCATCCGCAAGAAGAAGTAACTCCAACCCAGGAAGCGGTTGCTCAACCACAAGGTGCATGTGTAAATCATTAAGGTATACACCCAATTAGATAATTGAGCAACATTTAAAATAGCTAGGGTTCAATCATTGAAGAATTTATATGGAAAAACATTTATTAAAAAAAGTCTACTAACTAATGTAATCTGATAGTCTCGGGATCATTGTCATATACCTATTGGTGTACTGTAAACCATAAAATATATTGAGACTGTTTTATATATCAAATAAATTTATATTAATCCGCTTAGTATTCCGATGCAGAAAAAAAACATGTTATGTTTGCTTCACCTCGCGTTTTATTTTATTTTATTTCAGCTGCTTAACTTGGACGAAGCTTTAATTAAAAAATTGACGACAAATAAATGCCTTGCGGTGTATTTAACATTTTCTGTTTCTATTTGATTTATTTCATGTATGTAATGCACATGCTTGGCGTGTGGGAATGAAAAATGTTGATCGAGTTATCGTGACGTTAGAGTAACCAATATTGTTTCACTTCAATCAACCAGGTCCTACTCTGCAAGTCATTGACTGAATGAAACTTTAACGCGCAAACTTGCCCACCGAGCAGTTTGTCCGACTATTAGCAGCAAAGCTTTTAAAAAGGAAACGGAAGCGAAACACAGGAAGAGTGTACGTATTAGTTGCTATTTTATGACTTGTTTGATTTGCTAAAAAATAAAGCTGAAAAACATACTTGAATGATATTTAATAAAGTGTGTTATTGGAAAGTATTTTCTAAAATATGATCAAAATAAAAAGTTATTTCTATTCAGCACCTTATGGCTCGACCTTCGACCTCCACCGGACCTTCCACAACCATTGGCAACCACCTAAACCGACGTTTGCAGGTGCCTACCCCTTCACTCTCCTCTGGTCTTGTGATGTTGTTCACTTCATCTCTTTCGAGCATGCTTGCTCTTTGCTTCTTCTCCTTCTTAGTTCATGTTATGGTGGTGCTTGATGAGTACCATTTGTTGATGTTAGCCTTATTGCAGGTGTTCTTGCAGTTTGGATTGTACCGACTAGGTTTTAAATTAAAACAACACAAATATTACTTTGAGAGTCACAGATCAAGAATTGGATGAAAATTAATTATGAGTTTGTTTGTTGGATCTGGTTGTGGTTATGTTAGTTCTTTGTTAATGTTTTGGTTCTAATTGGGGCTATGTTAGACTTATGTTCACGTTTGAGTTTACTAATCTGATACCAGTTTATTAGAGTATGCTAACTTGTTCTATAATGTGTATTTGTTGTGCTTTACTTATAGGGTTTGATATCCTTTATTTGTAAGTGTAATTTCGTATTTGAAAATAAAAACGTAAGTAGTTACACTAACAACTACTAAAATCAATTGGTGCTTGCTGTGGTACCTTAAGCCAGACTAATGTGCGGTACCTAAAATGAGTCGGTTCAACAATAAAGACTCATGTACTGGTTAAAATTTTGATTGTGTTCTATCGTAATAATGCAGCGTTCCATTCTTAGGGACGTGATCAGATTTGAAAGTTGTGTTTTCTGAGCTCTATGCATCCATCTATCATGATCATTTTACGCGCATCTCCATCACCATCATTCGTACATTTTTAATCAAAAAATGAATTTCATGAGATAAAGTTAATTGACAAGTAAAGTAAAATCTAAAAATATAGTATTTACTTTGAATAACATGATAATAATCTATAGAATTACTTAATGGGGTACCATACCCAACAAAAATTGAGGGTACCACAGAATTTACCAAATCAATTTTGCATGTTTGTGGGTCTAAATCAGTGCGTGCAAGAGTTGGTTCATTTAATTAGTCTACCAATGACACATACTTATAAATAAAAATATATTAAAATAAATAAAGTTTAAAATAATTATTTAAATAAATCAATATCAATAACATTGATCAATATCAATCAATATATATTAGAAAAGAACAACGACTATCAAGCTAATTTGATGACGTGACAACTCCTTGTGCAATCTGCCACGTGTCATTCCATTAGATAACTTCTCTTTTCTTGACACGTGTCATTCCATTAGATAAGTTTCAAAAATGATGATATCTCATAAATCAACGCTTCCAAATATACATGAGCAGTTGTTGCTACGCCCATCCGGTTGTGGGTAGTCCCAAGCTTCTATGGGAAGAAATTGCCCTACTCCATGGATTTAGTGCTGATGGATGCAAAGGTATCAATAAGTTATTGATTTCTGTTTATTTTAGAATCTTCACTGTCCATTCAAATCCTAATATTTTCTTAAATTAATATCAGGGCTGTAAGATCCATGCTTTTGTAACGCAGTCTCTGATTTACAAGTTTCAAGCTTTACTTAATGAGGGATGTGTTTATCACATTTTCTTCTTTGGAGTAGGGGAAAACGGAGGAAATTTCAGAACAACTTCCCATGCAAAATCATGATTTGTATGACTTGGTATAAACACAATGATGTCATACTTTATGATTTATCTTTCATAGTCCTGATTTCGGTGATTTGTGCTACTATCACATTCTTTTTTTCCATAATTAATATGTGTTTATCGTCTGCTTTATTGGTGATTCTTTATATTTATGATTTGTGTTATTGTCTTCATGTTCGTGAAGAATGTTAAACGAGTTCCTGATGATCTCGATCAGGCTTAGAAGATAAATCTTTTTGTCTACTCTACTTAGCATTTTAGACTATTTTATTTCATCTGTTGTTTAATATATTTATAATAATCAAGTGATTGATTGATGCATTAAATACAATAGACGTTCTCCGTGCAACGCACAGGAAAAAAACACTAGTACACATTAAAGTTAAATAAAATATTGCATATGTTTTAATTTATGAATGTGATATTGATGTCATGAATTATTAAGCATTGACTTAATTGCACTTTTGGTCCCCCAACTATTGCCTTCCTGCGAAAATTGTCCCCAAACTTTAAAATTAGTAAAAAAAAACGTCCTCCAACTATACATGTTGTTGCATTTTTGGTCTGCCGTTTGCCTTCCATGAGAAAACTAACGTGAGAAGCTGATGTGGCTCCCTCACGCGCGTCTCACGTGACTTTCTTCAGAAAAAAGAAAAGTAAAATAAAAAAATTCAATCTATGAAATTTAAAATTATAGAAAAATCCAATATAGTAGTAATAAAATTGATTTTTTTGTTTAAAAGTAATCCAATATAATTTGGCAACAGCAGCACGTGTTAAAAAACCTAGATTAGATTAGATCCTTTTATGAAAGCAGAGACGGTAGAAGAAAGGGGTCCCTGTTCCCGGCCGGCGTGGTCTTATTCCTCCTGAATTGACATCGAATTTTAGCTCCTTGTAATTACTCCTTCCCTCAACTCTAACTCATTTCCTTCTCTTCAAACCTAAGTTGTTGTTCTTCGGAGATATGTTGATTTAATTTTGGTCTCTATTTGTTTTAGAACATGAAGCGCAAGCGCGGGCATAAGAAAGGGATGCCAAAGAAGAAAGAAGAAACCGATGAGTATAAAGATAACTCTGGAATGGAAGTTGACACACCTTCTTCCGATCTTGCTAACATAAACCCTGATGGTTCCAAGAAGTCTGTTGGCCGCGTTAAGGTCAAGCTCAGGGCACCAAACTTGTTGGACTCCCAACCAACCTCATCTGATGAGAGTAGCCACCAACATGCAAAATTAGGGGCTCCTTCAATCAGACCTGGTACTGGTAGCATCAAAATTAAGTCTTCAAAGGCTTTGGGATTAAATGCTGACAAACCTTTCTCAGAAACAAATCCCCGATATAATAAGCACCAATTGGATACTTCCTTAACGGTCTGCTCCAACTTTCATTGTCATTTTCCTTTTCCTTTTTCTTTTACTTTCTCAATCATTCATGTGTTTCTACTGCACAGATTATAAGGAAGGTAATGAAAATGGAGGCTGCTGAACCCTTCAATGTCCCTGTTAACCCTCAAGCTCTGGGAATTCCTGTAAGTACACACACTTTTTCATGCTGTTTTTTGTGTGTGTTAATCTGGATGACACTTGCTTTCGGTAGAAACTAGGTAGATATTTGTTATACTTTGACATGTGGTTGCTGTCTTTCTCTGGCATCGAGGTTAATCTATGATAATTGAGACTAATCTGATTCAATGTGAAACTTGGAACAAATATTGAGATTTTTTGTTATTATTACTTGTTTATATCTAAATGTCACACTGCTGTCTGGAACCAGGACTATTTCGATATCATAGACATGCCAATGGATTTTGGAACCATATGCAGCAATCTTGAAAAGAATGACAAGTATATGAATTCAGAGGATGTCTATAGGGATGTTCAGTACATTTGGGACAACTGCTATAAGTATAACAATAAGGGTGACTATATCTTGGATCTTATGAAGCGAGTAAAGAAGAACTTCATGAAGTACTGGGCTGCTGCTGGGTTATACAGTGAACCGCCAAAAGGGGCGAAAGGTGAAACATTCATATATAGGAAACATATTGGATAACATGAACTAGCCTTCACTATTAATTTTACATGGATAAAGATTGCTTCTTACAGTCTTACTAAATCTAATATTGACTTCTCTCTCTCTCTCTCTCTCCCCCTCTGTGTGTGTGTGTCTGTGTGTCAATTCTCCTTCCTCTTTCCTTTGTGAGAATGATAGGTACAAAGCATTTAGTGATGTCACTCTTGACTACGCTTTCTCAAATCTGTTTGGCATGAAATATGCCTAGAAATATGCATCTTTTCCATTCGTTAGAGGAATCTTCTGCTTGAAGAAGATACTTGAGCGCACTTCTCTGCATGGTTGCTTGTCCTCTACCTGTCTTTTTCATGTCCCTTTTCTTTTTTGTTTTCCTATGCGCGGGGTGGGGAAGACAGAGGGAGGGAATATATGGTAGATCCTGTCATTTTGAAATGGAGAAACTATAGTTATGTTTATGATTTCATTTTCAAGAATCTACCTCCAAAACATACTGGTATTTATGAAGTCTTCTGAAATTTTACTTCATCCCGTCTTCCTCTTTTGAACTTTTTGTCGAAAGCTTGAGCTATAGACCCTTGGAGACTATCCGAGAAGCTCCTACCAAAGTGAAAATTTCTCTTATCTTTGTAGTTCTTAACCCTACTCCAAAAATGTGTGTCAGTGTGTGTGTGTGTGTGTGTGTGTGTGTGAGAGAGAGAGAGAGAGAGAGAGAGAGAGAGAGAGTTCACTCGTGTATAGATTCATAGAATTAGAAGAAAAATCAAATTTTCAATTTTTTATTTTGTACCCTCCGGGGAAATGAAGGTTAGTGCTATTTTTTTGCATGATCTGCTGAAAATCAGCATTTCATAGAAGATACTGCACCAAGGTATTCTGATAACTATGTGGACATACATTTTTCTTATGGATCAGGTGCTGAGAAGACTTCGGAAGATATTGCACTGTCTGATGGAAAAGCGGGGAAGGCTGCTCAACTTAAGCAGAAGAAAAAAAAGCGCCATGGGTATTATTTCCAAAAATTCAATTTAACCCCATTTATTGTATGATATTCCAATTCCTTATATGGTAATTATTCTTATAGTGGAAATGGTTGAGGGTTGATATCACATGAACGATAAATGAAATATCTACTTGATAATGTGTTCATGGGTATTATGATCAAGTTAACAACTTATAGTGAACAATACAAGTTTACAAATAGATTGTAGATTACTAACTTCTTTCAAAAAAATTGATATACGCTTGATAGTGTATTTTTCTCAAAGGTGAATTATAAATCTTAAATTTGAGAAGTTTTAACTTGGGAATTGCATTTCCTTCAGAATATGTTCTGCAAAATGTATCTTTTAGTTTAGCTGTAAACTTTGGGTAATTATATTGATGTTGGTGAGTTTCTGACAAGGTGCCTTCTTCAGTCTCCACTGCATGAATTCATGGATAACAACAAGTGCTTATGGACAAATAGTTTATTTGAAATGATTCTCATGCTTGTTTTATCTTATCTGCAGAAGACACCATAAACATGACTGTTTATGCGCTATTTGTGTGCTAAAGCGCCGTAGGAAGGAACGGGAACGGGAGGAGAATGCTCAGATTACTAAAGGCAATTTTGCAACTGGTGGTGACAAGCACGCTAAAGAGTTTAAGCAAGAGGTATTGTAATGTTTTGTTGCCTATGGTTAATCTTTTCAAATAGATGGCTGTTGAATTGTTTGCATTTTTTGGGCCCATATCATGTCTTGGTATGGTAAAATTCTTGACTGAAAAGATGGGTTGACAGCTAGCAGTAACAGATTTTCTTATTATATTTAATAACTGTACTGGCTTTATATATCTGCCTTGGTGCTATTCATTATGCCAGTTATCCTAAAGTAATTTTTAAGAACATATGATCCCAAACATTAAATGAGGGTTATGCACAAGCATGGAATAAGTCAAAGTATCAGCCCTAGTTTTTGGCCACCTAATCGATATTGACTAGCATGTAACATAAGTGAACGAATAACAATAATTTTGGTAACCTTGTCTTGTTTTAAAGGAACCAATGCTTGTAGAGAGCCCTGGTGGCGAGGATTCATCGTCAAATACGGATGAATCACTGGGTTCTGATGGAGATGCCGGGGTAGACAAAGGAGAGGTGGCAAAGATGGAGATTAGTGAGAAGCAGCGTAGCCCTTCTGAGGGAAAGCATGAAACAGTAGACGTTGATGATGATAACGATGATGAAGACAACCATGATGTGGAGGAAGATGAGGAGGAGGAAGATGAAGATGAGGAAGAGATTGAAATGGACAGTCAGAAGAGAGAGATGGATGATACTTTAAAGCATGGTGGAACCTTGGCAGAGAAATCGAATGTTGGAGATGCAACTGTTCTTCATGATGAATATAAAACAATGCAACAAGAAGGGCAAGCTGCAATTGTTCAGCAACAGAAGAAGCACAAGGTATTTCAAAGATTCGTACTAGAAATCACATCCTAGAATACAGTTACATTAAGCTGATCTTATGATTATTTACGTAATATGCAGTTGCATGATGTACTTAATGGTTCAATCTGCTTGCAGGACTCACAAGATAAACATCAGAAGGCTAAGCTGCTTGAGAGCTTATGTGTTGAAAACCCGAAACTTTCAAGCTTGTGTGGGATTCTCTTCCCCAATAATAGTCAGTCTGTGTGGAGTGGACCACACTCCCTATTGCATCAAAGAAATTCTGCTTGTGCTAGTTCAATTCATGCGGCTATTGGGACTTTCATGGAGTAGCTTCTTAATTTAACGGATTAACTACTTCTAAATAGCCTGTTAAATTAATATTTTAGTTTTAGTTCACAATGTATGATAGTCACAATTTGTTGAGAACGTTAGCAGATTTTGTAGTTTTGTATTCTGATCTTTCTTTATTAGTTTTTGTTAGACTGAGATCTGCCTGTGCATATAGACAGGGCACTGTGACTCAGATCTTCTGTGCTAAAAATGAGAAATGTGTAAAAAAAAAAATTCGTGTTTTAACTTTTTGTTTTTACAAAAGCAAAATATAGAATGACATAACCATAGCACAAGTATCATAGTCAGGTAAATTTATTAAAACGCGCCTCTTCCTGTACTGAAATCTCTTATCGATACTAACTCTCAGCACCAGAGTTTTTCATTTATATTTTGATTTCTAAATGAAACATATTGTTTAACTAGCTTGGCTTAAAAATGGAAAATACATCAAATTACAATAGCTTCCCTAGCATCTGATAACAGACAGTCTCTTAATTTGGAACGGAAAGCTAATGTCTTGATTAGGTCAATACTAACTCACTATTTTGCTTTTAAATCTTGAAGCTCTACCTGCATATATGAAACTCAGTCTTACATCCTTGCCTCAAAAAAGGGGATATCCAACTTACGGCTTAGGACGAAAAAGACAAAGATGGACGTTCCCAAAGGATAATCTGAACATTGACGAATCCAGGTCCATTAATTTACCTATAGCTTCTATAATTGAGTCCATGGCGTTTCTTCAAGACTCAATGTCTACGAACTTGGTAGATCATATTTCACTTCTCCCAGGTAGAGACCACATGCGGGAGCCATTGGACTTGTGGCTGTAACCGTCTTCGCATTCAGAATTCTTTCAACTGAAATGGTAGAACAAATGAGATCATTTTTAGCCCAAATCAGAGCGTAAAAATGTCAAGTGTATATAGATAGCTATGACAAGTTTGAGTACCGTCTGGAATTGTCAAGTTTCCTGTGCCGACAGCTTTAAGAACACCAACAAGAAGCCTAACCTGGAATGGATTAACAGTATTAAGACCAAATGGATTGCGCCTGCAGGATAAATCACAAAGCAAAACATAGGACTCGGAAATTTCAATTACAAGGAAGATAACCAACCTGATGGTAAAGAAAAGAACGTGCACGAGCTGTTACCACTAAGCAACGATGTTGCCTTCTTTTACCAAATCCTACATCTTCACTAGTTACCGTTAGTGGAATGTCAGCTTCAGATTTTCTGTGGCAGCCTTGAGGATCACCACTGACTTTATTTTGGCGTTCTCTATCCATTAAAGACGGAAAATTTGGACTTGGTATTACCTCACTGACACTGAGTTCATCTAAAGTTCTAATTGGTGATTTTGCCTGTAATGGAACAATTTTCTGTCAAATTTTATGGGTAGATCATATAGACTTCACATTACATGATACAGAACTTGGAAACGGGAATGCTAATGTTGATTTAAAAAACAGAAGACATGTTAAGAACACTTTTGAAAGAATGTACAAAAGATCATTAAACTAAAATGAATTCTTCTAAATGAAAACGCAATAATAACTGCTGCTTGGCAATTGTGAAGCTCACCAAACAAATCATTGACTAAGAACCGTGCAGGCCCCATCATTCCTCAGAGGAATATAGAAGAGGATTGCATCACAAACAAGGTTCCACTTAAAACTACTGATTACTTGGAATTTTGTCTTTACAAATTATTGGTTACAACATTGGAGAAAAGAAACAACCTGACAACCAGCTGCCCTGAAGGAACTAAAATCATGGCACCCAACAAGAACCCTGCATGCTTCCTGCATCGAAATCATTAGCAAATTGTGTCTCTTTTACGATATTTCAGAAAGCATGATAATCTAGAAAATATAAGGAACTTTTAACAAACCTGCATAGCTGAAAGATTAAGGTCCTCAGGTACATGCCATGCTCGTTCTTTCTCAAGAAATACCCTAAGGCTGGCAAGGTAACAAGGATGAAAGAGCTGGAGCTGACAGATTATAAGTATATTCCTATCTTGACTGTTTATTTATTATTTAACTTTTTACTTATTTAGGTAATTAAAGTTTGTTGGCTCTATACTTATATTGTCTTTCCTTTTCTTGTAGAGGGAAGATGAATTGTGCTTTATTTGACCACTATGTGGATGTTGTAAAACAACATGTTGTTGCTGATGGTCTCCGTATGCATGTTGTAGTTCTTCAATTTATGAAGATCAAGACAGTCAAGGGTAGGTTAACCTTTCAATTTTGTTACTATCATTCACAGTTCATTCTTTTTAACAATGCTCATTAAGTAAAATATGTCAGTCTCTAAGTATTAATTATTTCTTTTCATGCTGTATTTGTGTTGAAATTGTACTTCTTTCATTTTTTTAGGCGATGTTGTAATTCAGAATGTTATGAATGCCACTATCCTACTATGGAATCCAGCTATACCTAAAGCTGTCTCATTTCATGATGAGTGAGATATTTGAACTTATCCCATGTCATTTTTACATTGAATAATTTTGTACATACTGATGACTACATAGAATTAGCTTAACTTATTCTGATATTGCATAATGATATGTTATCTCATTTTTTTATGTTAACTATTCCACTTCAAGGTTGACTCTTCATGGAATTGATGTTGATTTGCCTCTAGCTGAAGTTGTTGATGTGTATAAGAACAAACCATTTAAATACATAAAATGAGCAGTAATGATATGTTTATACACTTGAAGGATAAAAATCCGAACAAAGGATAAGATAAACAGGTTCCGTAAAATCCTAGTAATTATAATGTTTGGGTTAACCCAAAGCAAGGGAAAAATCCAGGGACTAGTTCATAAAAACAAAATTCTGAAGCCCTATTCTTTCACTTGCTCGATTGTTCATTGCTCACGCACGGCTTCACCACTTCCTTCACGCACGGCTTCACCTCTGTTCACCATTGTTCAATTGCTCCTTCCACGAAACCACCAAGCAGAAGCAGGTAAACTTCTTAATCAATTGTGACTTTATCTCTGTCCTCTGACTCTGATTCTCTGAATCTCTGTGAATCGATTGTGTTGGCGTGGGTGGGTGAGGGTCTGGAACTGTATCTCTGTGAATCGATTGTGCTGGCGTGGGTGGGTGAGACCGTGAGCCTGAGAGTGTGAGACGGTGAGGCAGTGGCGGTGGGTGAGGTGAAGAGGGTTGTGTCACTCAGTGCTGTGGCCTGTGGGTGAGGGTGAGTGAAGAAGTGAGACTGTGAGAGACAGAGAGAGTGTGGGCTATGTGGCCTGTGGGTGGGCGGTTTGTCAATTTCATTGTGAGATTGAGATTTGAGAAGAAGCACGTGGTCACAGAGTCAGAATGTGAGATTGAGAAGCATGTAGTCATTGTGGTGAAAGAGTGAGTGAGAGAGACAGAGTGAGGTTTTGGATTCCAATTTTGAATCTGATGATGGATTCCACCCTCTGATGCTTTGCGTTTTTTTAAGCTATGATCCTCATGAAAGTTATGATCTATTCTTGATTCACATCATCCACAAACTCTCCAGTTTTTTATTTCAATTTCGCACTCGTTTTCATCCATTATTCTGGTGGCTTTCCATTTTATTATACTGATATGTTATATCATGTTGAAGGATTTTTCATACACTTGGATGCAACATTCATAGCCCAGTGGCATTTTTTAGCAAGGAATTGCCAGCTAGTTGCGACGTGTTATAAGGTGGTGGATTCTAACTGAAAGTTAATTCCTTAGTTTAGTATTTGATTTTATTTAATATATATACCATTTTGGTCATTACACTATACACTAACTTACAATTTTAGTCAAAGTTACTCATCCAAACGTAAATCACGTCTTTGTCAGATTCAATTTTATCCGATCCAAATCTCCTAACTGATCCAAACATATCCAATGTTGCCCAGGCTCCACAAAATTTCTGGATCCGCCACTGCCTACGACAACATCAACATGCATGGCATCACAAACACCACTCTTGCATTGTTGAACTCGTGCAAAAACACCTCTGATATTTGTCAACTTCATGCTCGCATGGTTAAGACCGCTCTCACCAACGTTCCTTTCACTCTCAGCAAGCTTCTCTATGCTTCCATTCTCGACATGGACTATGCAGCTTCCATTTTCAGCCACATTCAAACCCCCAATCTTTTCATGTTCAACACAATGCTCAGAGGCTATTCAATCAGTCATTACCCCAATAAAGCTTTGCCCATTTTCAATCAACTCAGGAATCAGAGGAGTGAGCTTGACCGGTTCTCTTTCGTTGCGGTTCTCAAAGCATGTGGTCGAGGTTCTCATGTTAGTTTTGGCCAAGGGGTCCATGGGATTGCAGTGAGGTCTGGGAATGGGATGTTTGTTGATGTTAAGAATACCCTTTTGCGTTTTTATTGTGTTTGGAGAAGAATTGAAGATGCACATAAGCTGTTTGATGAGTTTCCTGAAGGAAATGACTTAGTCTCTTGGAACACTTTGATGGGTGGGTGTCTTGTTGTTTCTCAGCCTAATTTGGTTTTTGATTTGTTTAGGAAGATGTGTTGGAGTGGGCTTAGAGCTAGTGCTGCCACCGTCGTGATCCTTTTGCCAGCAGCCGGTGATAGAGGGGACTTTGTTGTTGGGAAGTCCCTCCATGGTTACTGTATCCAAATTGGACTTAGTTCTCATTTGAATGTTCTTACTGCATTGATAGATATGTATGCGAAAATTGGTCGTGTGCATTGGGGGCGTAAGATTTTCGATGGTCTTGTTGAAAAGGATGTTGTCTTATGGAATTGTTTAATAGGAAATTATGCAAGGAATGGTTTGGTAGGAGAAGCGGTGTATTTATTACAGCAAATGAGAATTCAAGGAATGAAAACTAATTCTTCTACCTTTGTGGGGCTGCTTTCAGCTTGCCCTGCATCCGAATCTATACATCTAGTTCGTCACGTTACTAGTTTTATTGAAGAGGAGAAACTACAACTGGATGCAGTTCTGGGAACAGCTCTTGTTGATATGTGTGCTAAATGTGGCTTTCTAGATGAGGCTATGGGCATATTTGAGAGGATGGAAGATAAAGATGTGAAATCTTGGACAGCCATGATTTCAGGTCATGGAGTTCATGGCCAGCCAACTAAGGCCATTAGGCTTTTCAATAGGATGGAGAACGAGGGGTTTAAACCAAATGGAGTCACCTTTTTGGCAATTCTGACTGCTTGTAGTCATGGAGGACTTGTAATTGAGGGGATGTATATTTTTAAGCACATGGTTCAGGAATTTGGCTTTTCGCCACATATTGAGCATTATGGATGTCTTATTGATCTCTTGGGTCGAGCAGGGATGCTACATGAAGCATATAAACTAATCAAGAGCTTGCCAATTAAGGGTGATGCTACTGCATGGCGTACACTGCTTTCTGCTTGCCGAGTCTATGGAGATGTTAAATTGGCGGAGTATGTAAAAGATGTCATAAACAACATTTATGCAGCGCATCCTACAGATTCCCTCCTCATTTCTAGCACTTATGCAGCTGCTGGAAGAATCTCAGATCTTATACCAATGCAAGAAATAAAACAAACAAATGTTGTAGTAGAAAATTATGGGTTACATGAAAAAAAGGGAGGAAGTACAGTAAAGGAAGCTGGACTCAGCTGGGTTGTAATTGATAATTAGGGATGAGAATACTACAGGTTCACCAACAAGCATTAACTCTATTACACAAAATGGTGGCCTCTATTGTGCACGAAAACTGCAAATGCAAGGTCTGGTTAACTGTAGGTTGACTTGTATTAGTCCTTTGTTCAATTGCTTTTTCTCCCACCTTGCATCTTCCCCTGATTACCATCCTCATTCGTCCCGATGTAGCAGCTCTCTCTCCCCCACCTTGCATCTTCCCCTGATTACCATCCTCATTCGTCCCCCCTACTTCACCGAGACTCCGCTGTACCTATTGCTCCAGCTCACTCTGCACCGATGTAGGAGGTTCGACGTCCCACCGGCCAGCTGTTGCCGTGCTGTTGCATCGAAGGCCGATCCGTAGGTACCTTCAAGCCACCAAAACCAGCTGGAAGTTCTTCTTTACTGGTTGTTTGCCTACCCCCTATCTCCTCCATTTTCCTTTACAGCTTTGTTCTGATCTGAGTTGATTTGATGTACCCATATTTTTGCTTATAAATTGATCCCTTCTCTCCCCTGTCTTGAACTTTCAGATCCCTCTACCCAGAGTCCGTTTGTTTGGGGTCGGTAAGAGAGCAACATTGGTGTCAAGTTCTGGTGGAGATGCGGTTCAAGGTTTCTGCGATGGCTTCGGCTGGGGTTGATTTTGAGTTTGTTGGGTAAAAGAATCCAATTTCTGCATTTCCTTTCTTATTCCTAGCATTATCATGTTGCTGTATTTTTACTTACACATTAGCACCTTTGACTGCAGTATCTCTTATCTATTACGGCTTACAGCACTATCTATCATTGGCTGGCTCACTTGTATTGATCCCATTAGTCATGGTACCGGTCATGGGTGGAACTGATGTAAGCATATACTGTTATAGTGTTATGTACTGTTTACTCTTAAGAAAATTTAGTTTTTCATATTTGAATCTACATTTACACTAACCACTGATGGCAGACGGATACTGCTACTGTAATTCCTACAATGCTGCTCTGTTTTGACTTAAAACATGATGATGAGTATGATATTGTGTGTTGCTATGTATTTCAGGGAAGCCAAGAAGAAGTTGCAGACACAGAACAAGCTGAAAATTGGTTCTCTTTGGCTTCTGCACAACGAATATGTGGTGTGTATTCTATATAGTTTTAGTTTTATCAACTCATTTACCTCCTGTTGTGTGTCCATTATACTCCCTTCTTTTCCTGATTGTGATTGTGATTGAGATAAGATTGGTTGCTGTGTTACTAAGGGATATGTCTTTTAGACTTTATAAGAAATCAGCTCTTGAAGATATCATTAGTTGCTGTGTTACCAAGGGATATGTTTTTCAAATGGAGATGATAGTACGAGCATCCAGAAAAGTCTTTCAAGTCATATGTTTAGTATGTTTGGGTTTACCTTCATTTATCATATCCTACTTCATGGCTGATTTGATTTGATAATATCTATATGTTTAGTATGTTTGAGTTTACTTATTTGTTTCAAAGTAGCTTATAATCAAAATCATATTGAGAAAGTTTTTGTCAAAACCAAGTGTTTATTATAATTATGCTGTTTACATTCAAAAGAAATAATATCAAAATAAACTTGATTTTCTGTTAGACTTATGGAGGGCTCTTAGGGTATTCTTTATCTGTGAATGTTAGACAGTTCAGCCAATTCTTGGCTACCTTATTCAGTTGAGTTAATAGTGGCTTGGTCATTTACCAATTAATGGGGTTTATCATCCTTAGATTTCCTTACAACTATACATCTACCAAGTGCCATTATGCACTGTTTCAAGCAAAGATGCAAAATGCTAGAAGTGATTTTTTTAAGGATGATAACACCTTACTTTCTATTTCTATTGCTTGAACTGTCAGGTATAATGTTGTCTTGACAGGTATAATGATGTGAATGAGGGTTTGTTCTGTGGGTTGGT
Organism: Lotus japonicus; assembly: GCF_012489685.1. Lineage (NCBI taxonomy): Eukaryota > Viridiplantae > Streptophyta > Magnoliopsida > Fabales > Fabaceae > Lotus > Lotus japonicus. The sequence continues at coordinate 67,543,844 of NC_080046.1, read as the reverse complement.
CCTTATTGTTTGTTTTCACTTTTCATTTTAATAGTTTTGTTTTAGAATAAAATGCTGAATAACTTACTCTTTGGCATTGTTTCTTTCCTTGGTTGTCAAATCTGCTGGTATTCAGTGCGCTAAACACAAGTTCAGATGATCTTCCATTATGGGGTATGCCTATTAATGCCTCATTCATTCTGGAATACAAAATCACACAAGTTCAGATGCTATTGGAAAAGATACTTAAAAGAGTTTGAATTGCTTCCAAATGGCCCAGATGAAGGGGGTTGGGTTTTCACTCTTTGAATGGTAGTTCATTACTTCATTATCAGACACAATCTTAATTCATCAGATACATCACTCTGAGGATCTTTTTAGGCGTATAAAATAACGTTGGGAATCTAAATATAAACTATCTGCATTTTGAAATACAATTATGTCAAAAACCAATGTTAGTAGTTGAAAACGTACATTAACTGTTTACAGATCTCTGCTTTGACATTTTTTGCAACCAAATGTGGATTTGCTGTTCTCTGAACACATTAAACCTTGGCTCTTATTCTGTTAGGTTGGGTGTATTCTTAGTTTCCATATTAAATCCTTCTACTTTTAATCTAATAATAAGTTTGTGATGGTGATTTTGACCAAGCATGTGTATCTTTTACTGGGAATATACAGTTGTTGTTGCTAGAGGGGGAATGGAGACCCTCAGACCTGCTTGGCAGCGTGTGTATATGACCAGAGCTTCTGCATAAAGAGATTCTCTTAAAAGTTTTATAGAAGGGTACCAAGAGGGTGTTCAGCGAGTAATGGAGAAGAAAGAAGATTCCAAAACTCAAGGACATGTCAGTATACCAAAAAGAGTCAACTTGAACTTGCTTGTAGGAGGCAGTGTCATACCTTCCATTTAGACTCAAGCATGCAACTTTGCAAAAATTAGTGTCAATCCCCTAGAATTAAAGGGTGTTAATGTACATTTCACTGAACAGATATAGTCGAATATTCCAAAATGGTGTACTTGGGCTACTAAGCATCTAATGGTAGTACTGAATTTTGTTTGTGCAATTCGTTTTTTACTTAGTTTTAAATCTTGTGTGCTTTTCAGTGATATTAGTGGTGTGTTTGTTCAGCAAATGGTAGCAATACATGTTGATGACATGCTTCTTTAATAACTATAGCAAAGTGCATATAATATATTTGGATTCCCCCCTAAAGGTGCATAATTCCCTATATTTCATTGATGAAAGTTCATAATTATATGTTTCTCTTAGAGATACATAAATGCACCTGCACAAAGATGATCAGGTGAGCTTTGTATATGATTGTTTCTGGATTAGGCTGTATTGGCTAATGCTAATTACTGTAGGTTGTGTTATCATTTCTTATAGCCAGAATTATTTTGGCATTATACAAGATTTTCTGGCTACGAGTGGGCTGAATTATCAGCCTGAGACTGTAAGGTAGCCCTTTACCATGGGATTCCATCTTTTGCTTTGGAAACATGTATATGGACAAATTAGGTCTTGAGATGCCAGGTTGAATAGTTATGGTTTCATTGTGGATATTGAGATGGCTGAAGTGACTTGGATAATGTGAAATATAAGACACAAATTAAGGCCCACATAATATTATTGACTCCAGCCTTTGCGTGATAAGCCTGCTATATTGGCTTTTCCTTATGAAGCTTGCATCTATAGACCGTTCTAAATTATTGGGGATTAGTTCTTACAATTTTAGGTATGACCAATTACTTCAAAATTGTTTATCGATAGGTTCATATGTAATATAACATTATGGTTGAAGATTTTATTTATCACTCTGGCTTGACATCTATGTTGCTGGGAATTTCTTAAAACATGAGTTTTAGATTATTAGTACTACTATCACATTGAAGGCATATTCTACAATATGACAAATATAATTTGCTATAATGCAACGGGAATTAATTTGACAGGATGAACATGATAGGCTATCAATTTGAAAGGATGCATGGAAGAGTCTTGCTTTGTGATTAGTTTTATTTTTAGCTGTACCTATGCTGAATACTGCTGCCTCGGATTGGCTTTGGATTGCATAAAATCTGGATGATGTTATCAAATTCAGACAATAGGTTGACATACAAGTTTGGCGTTTAAGTGCAGATAAGGAGATATTCCTCCCCCTCTTGTTTCATTCACAATTTCACAACCTTCAAATTTATTAGGTTTATTATTACTTTGGTCATCTTATTAAAGATAGAATTTTCCTATATATGGAGGATCATGTTAGCATAATATTTCATGATCCGAAAGGAACTAATTTTAACTACTATTACTACTTCGGGATTATAGATTTCATGATCTGATGATCTAATCTTAGCTACTATTACAACTTTGGGATAGTAGATTAATTTACGGGACAACTTTAAAAATAAAATTGTACTTCAATCTTGGGATATTCTAACATGAGTCATTGAAATTGTTTATATAGTTATGGCTAGACTTAACTGAAAAGTTCACAATTAAGCAGGTTGACTATGACCACATGAACAAAGCGGTGGTTCCATCCTATTTTTTTACCTATATAATTTATGTGCAACTTCAAGTTTTTAGAGATGCACCTGCTCCGAGATGGTTCATCTTCTCATAAAGAATAATGATTGTCAAAACTAAAACAAAGGTGACTCTTTCCTAAAACCAATTTTCCATCCCTCTTGTTTCTCTTTTGTGATCCGTTCTTCTCTCTTTCGTGTTTGTGTTTTCCATTTTCGTTTTTCTCTGTTGTCATTGCTGGATCACACCCTACCATGGTTCCAAATCCAATGTATTTAATTTTCTTTTGGCTTAATTACAACTTTGGTCCCCAACGTTTACCAATGCCACGTTTTGGTCCCCCACCTAATTTAATTACATGGATGGTCCCCGACGTTGTAGGTCGTGTGCTACGTTAGTCCTACCGTTTATTTCTTAATGGAGGAGGCTTACGTGGACGTCTAGTTGGAGAGAAAAAAAGAGATCTGAGGAGAGAGGGAAGCACGTGAGTATCACGTGAACTCACGTGAACCTTATATGAACTCATTATACCCAAATCTGAAACCCTAGGGATCTAAATCGTGTTACCTTCTTCGTTCCATGGAGGTCAGGGGTTTGGGTATAATGGGTTCAGATAAGGGTCACGTGATACTCACGTGCTTCCCTCTCTCCTCATACCTCCTTTCTCTCTCCAACTGAACGTCCACGTAAACCTCCTACATTAAGAAATAAACGGTAGGACTAACGTTGCTCACGGCCTACAACGTCGGGGACCATTCATGTAATTAAATTAGGTGGGGAACCAAAATCGTGGCATTGGTAAACGTCGGGGACCAAAGTTGCAATTAAGCCTTTTCTTTTTGAATTGTTCAATGTAATAGGGTTACACAGCTCATGATACTTGGATTTGATTAGTACATTATGGAATTGAGTTGCAAACACTTCTCAACCTCACTTTTGAGTTTCGTGTTAATTCTTTTATTTAGAAGTGTACAAAAATGATTTTAACCCTCTTAAAAATTTCGCCAAATATTAGTTATAGCCTCTTGATATAAAATATATAATGATAACTAAATCCATGTGATAGTAAATTCAAATTTTGGGTAACTAAGAAAAATCAAATTTTGTAATATAATTATAATTAAAAAAGTTAATTTTTTTTATTTTACTATATATTGATCTAAACATCAAATTCATATTTGTTGGGGTGGGGAGGTTCAGGGTTTAATCCCTGGAGAGTGAAATTTATCTTTTTAATGTACCTAAAATAACTTCAAATAAAAAAATTGAAAAATGACATATGCGTTTCATCCGGTGTTTTTTATGTATATTAATATCAAATTTCTACCGTCAAGTAACATATTTAATAGATAAATAATGTTATTTAGATTTTGGTGCATTACCAAAAAAATCTTATTAATGTAAACTTTTTTATCATCGGTGTAAGTTGAGTCTTGAGGAATAAACTAAAAATAATAATATTATTATAAAATAATTATAATAACATAAAAATCTTACAATTATATATATATATATATATATGTTTTTTTATGTAATATTTACATATTAAAATTTAAAATTATAGTAGTAAATATAAAAATTAAAATGAGTAAAATATTTAGATTATTTAATCTATTTTAATAAATTATAAAATGTTCATCCGTGCATCGCGCGGGTATAATCCTAGTTTATGAAGTTGCTAGGTTGCAAACAAGTACATTGTAAACATAAATGGGCATGTATAGTTGTAGAGTTTGGAATCTATGTGGTATAATCCTGTGACCATGCAGTACATCATTGTCCAGCAAAAGTAGCCAATGGCACTTACGAATCCCAAGAGCTTGATTATTTAAGTAAAAACAATTCCTAGTGAAAATATACTCCTCAAAAGTTTTCTTTATAATAAATCAGTTAGCAGTTAAAAATTAACACCAGTACACCACCCATGATAAATTGACATGAACACAAAAATTAACAGATTTAAACCTGATTTAATTGATAAAATTTACTTGTATAGTGTATACAGACTAAATTAATAAAAGATGAAAAAAGGCCAAAGGAAGAATGTGATTGAACGAATTTTTAAATATTATTTTTATATATAAACAAATGTTTTTTCTTCCAAAATGTTTGCAAGACAAATGTGACTTCTTGTTAAAGTAAAGCACCCATATGCCTGTATAAAAAAGAAACTACCTTTTTTTTTTCGTCAAAAGAACTTTACTTCACCAAAAGACATCTTGGAAGCGCAATTAGGAGTCTAAGGACCCTGGAGGGCTGATGCCCAATACATTAATTTTTAGACACATACCAAAATTTATTTTTTTTATAGCTGCCTCAGGGTAATAGGCCTATATAAAAAAACAACTGTTTTTTTTCCGTCAAAAGAACTTCATTGATCACCAAGAAATCCGGGAAGCACAATTAGGAGTCTAAGGAACCTGGAGGGTTGAGGCCCAACACATTAATTTCTAGCCACATGCCAAAAAACATTTTTTTCTATAGCTCAGGGTATCTACTACCGACAATAATGACTAATCTCTTCACCGTGTGTGCTCGCACTTAAACCACAGGCCGCCCTCAATTCTTATGGGTAAGATCGAGATTCGAAGTAAGTTAACAACTATATGATTGACATTCCAAAATTTATTTTTACACATGTCATTCTATTTTTAATTCCTGATATACCCTTATCAACCTACAAACACCTTTTTTCTGCACATACCCTTCTCTTACTATAAATGAGTTGATATTTCGTGAAACCTAGGAAGACCGAAACTTAGGAAGACATGATGATGATGACTCGTATGCTCCAGTTCCTAAAAGGCTCTCATACTCAAGAAACCTCGTTACTGAAACCACCACCTCTGATTCGCAGCATCGCCGCCGCCATGTCCTATTCCTCTGGTGCGAAACCCCTTCTCCATCCGAAAGCTGATGCATCATATTCTTCTTCTTATGATTATTTACGTAATATGCAGTTGCATGATGTACTTAATGGTTCAATCTGCTTGCAGGACTCACAAGATAAACATCAGAAGGCTAAGCTGCTTGAGAGCTTATGTGTTGAAAACCCGAAACTTTCAAGCTTGTGTGGGATTCTCTTCCCCAATAATAGTCAGTCTGTGTGGAGTGGACCACACTCCCTATTGCATCAAAGAAATTCTGCTTGTGCTAGTTCAATTCGTGTTTTAACTTTTTGTTTTTACAAAAGCAAAATATAGAATGACATAACCATAGCACAAGTATCATAGTCAGGTAAATTTATTAAAACGCGCCTCTTCCTGTACTGAAATCTCTTATCGATACTAACTCTCAGCACCAGAGTTTTTCATTTATATTTTGATTTCTAAATGAAACATATTGTTTAACTAGCTTGGCTTAAAAATGGAAAATACATCAAATTACAATAGCTTCCCTAGCATCTGATAACAGACAGTCTCTTAATTTGGAACGGAAAGCTAATGTCTTGATTAGGTCAATACTAACTCACTATTTTGCTTTTAAATCTTGAAGCTCTACCTGCATATATGAAACTCAGTCTTACATCCTTGCCTCAAAAAAGGGGATATCCAACTTACGGCTTAGGACGAAAAAGACAAAGATGGACGTTCCCAAAGGATAATCTGAACATTGACGAATCCAGGTCCATTAATTTACCTATAGCTTCTATAATTGAGTCCATGGCGTTTCTTCAAGACTCAATGTCTACGAACTTGGTAGATCATATTTCACTTCTCCCAGGTAGAGACCACATGCGGGAGCCATTGGACTTGTGGCTGTAACCGTCTTCGCATTCAGAATTCTTTCAACTGAAATGGTAGAACAAATGAGATCATTTTTAGCCCAAATCAGAGCGTAAAAATGTCAAGTGTATATAGATAGCTATGACAAGTTTGAGTACCGTCTGGAATTGTCAAGTTTCCTGTGCCGACAGCTTTAAGAACACCAACAAGAAGCCTAACCTGGAATGGATTAACAGTATTAAGACCAAATGGATTGCGCCTGCAGGATAAATCACAAAGCAAAACATAGGACTCGGAAATTTCAATTACAAGGAAGATAACCAACCTGATGGTAAAGAAAAGAACGTGCACGAGCTGTTACCACTAAGCAACGATGTTGCCTTCTTTTACCAAATCCTACATCTTCACTAGTTACCGTTAGTGGAATGTCAGCTTCAGATTTTCTGTGGCAGCCTTGAGGATCACCACTGACTTTATTTTGGCGTTCTCTATCCATTAAAGACGGAAAATTTGGACTTGGTATTACCTCACTGACACTGAGTTCATCTAAAGTTCTAATTGGTGATTTTGCCTGTAATGGAACAATTTTCTGTCAAATTTTATGGGTAGATCATATAGACTTCACATTACATGATACAGAACTTGGAAACGGGAATGCTAATGTTGATTTAAAAAACAGAAGACATGTTAAGAACACTTTTGAAAGAATGTACAAAAGATCATTAAACTAAAATGAATTCTTCTAAATGAAAACGCAATAATAACTGCTGCTTGGCAATTGTGAAGCTCACCAAACAAATCATTGACTAAGAACCGTGCAGGCCCCATCATTCCTCAGAGGAATATAGAAGAGGATTGCATCACAAACAAGGTTCCACTTAAAACTACTGATTACTTGGAATTTTGTCTTTACAAATTATTGGTTACAACATTGGAGAAAAGAAACAACCTGACAACCAGCTGCCCTGAAGGAACTAAAATCATGGCACCCAACAAGAACCCTGCATGCTTCCTGCATCGAAATCATTAGCAAATTGTGTCTCTTTTACGATATTTCAGAAAGCATGATAATCTAGAAAATATAAGGAACTTTTAACAAACCTGCATAGCTGAAAGATTAAGGTCCTCAGGTACATGCCATGCTCGTTCTTTCTCAAAGGCTGACAAAGGCTCTGGCCCAGACAGCAAGCGATAGAAGTATCTGATGAGAAGTGAAGTTTCAAATAGTTATCAATTACTACAAATGATCATAACAGAAAATGGAATTCTATCATATACAATAAAGTGGCATTTTACATATGAAGCAATTGTTTTGATTCATAATCCAACAAAATGACAGTCTTATCTTACTCACGTGCGCTCTTGTGCTTTATATCTGGCATGAAAGTCTGATGGTACACATCGAACATCAATAACCATTAAGTCATTGTCATGCTTCTAGATTGGTGTATATCAAATTGTGAGAAGCTGTTATTAGGTAATAGATAAATGAAGATTGAGAAATAGTTTACGTTTTGAGAAGTGTACCTGTAAGAAATGGTTGACAGCCTTTCGAACCACAGAAGGTTCATGAGGTGTTAACTGTAGTTTAGTTTGACAAAAAGAAAAGGTGAAGTTAGATATAGAATTGATAAAGTGGAAGGAAGATTATTGAAGTAAGATACCAACCAGTTCGCCAGGCCTTCTTTTGCTGATCCGTTGAATGTCTACATGACAAACATTAGACAAGGCATGCACTCCAGCATCCTGCACATATGATATATCAATATATGATACACAGTTACGATTTAGCAGCAATGAATGAGAATGAGAATGAGAATGATACTCACAGTTCGACTTGAACAAGTGACAGAGACTGGTTGGGAGAGAAATTTACAGAAAGCTTCCTCAAGAACACCGACGACAGTACGGCAAGTGAGCTGCTTCTGTGAACCAGAGAAGCGAGTTCCAATATACTCGATTGCTAACAGATAGCGTTGGATCCTTTGCTTTTGGCTCATCCCTTCTTCTTCGTCGCCGTCAATAGGAATAGGATGCTCGATTTTGGATATCTTAGCGGGTCTATCAGCACTACACTCTTCAAATTCCACCGTATGCTGAGTCATTGAATAGAATTGATTCAGCTCCAAGAATGGTGATGAAGGGATAGCAGCAGCACTACCAGGGTTTTTCCCTTCCTAGGCTAAACCCCGATTCCAAATGTCCTTGTCAGCTAACTTGTGCAAAATAAGTCAAATAATTTTAATTCAACATTTAGAGAAAAATGTTAAGAGTGTGTGAAAAGAAATTCATAGGTACCTACTAATCTTATTAACAATCGTTTTTTTAATGTAAGGAAGGAATATCCTTGAAAATAGAATACAGGGTTAAACCCCTTGAGGGCGCAATTTATTTTTATTTTTTTCCATGTATAAAAAAAAAAAAGACAACATTAAAAGTAGAATGGAGACAAAATATATATATATATATATATATCTTTCTTTCAAGGTCTTATATTTCACTTTTAGAGTCTTCACCTTAGATATCTTTTTTTTTTTTTTGAGCTAGATCGATCTCTTAAACTTGCGTACATGGATTGGTAATATGCATAAAGGTTGGTAGTTTTTTATTAACAATCATTTCTCTTTATTATAGCCTACATGAGTTGCCACATCTGTCCTCAAAACCCGAGTTTGAGTCTAATCAAGTGTGGGTTCGAAATCCCCTGCAGACAGAAGGACATTCCTACTTAGGGAAATCCTCCTCTAACGCTCTAGCTTGCCACTGGAGTAGGTATATGCTGGCTTCCATGGGAGTTGAAGAGGAGATAATCCTCCCCCGCTGCAGAACCCAGTGTGCCATTGATACCCTCTCTGGTAGGCCTTGAGGTGCCTCTTCGAGCTATACCATTTTTTAGAGAAAAAAGTCAGGCTTTTTTGGACAGGATAGATTGGGGCAGCCTGATTCTGCAAAGCCCCCACTGTTCGTCTTTGATACTAATTTTCTGTCTGGTTCTTTGAGATCATATATCAAGTTATCAACCTAATTTGGAACCGAGCACTCATCAACCTAAAACCAATTGGTCAACCTAGTCCAAAGCCAAATAATGATACGAAAACATACGAGGCATTGAATCATAATGTCAAAAAGCTCCACATATAAAGACAATGTGTTCTTCAATATACAGATATTAATGAGTCAAACTTAAATTAAAACATGTTAAAATCATATTGACGAGTCACATAAATCACATAATAATAAGATAAGAGGCCGAATGCTTGAGGAGCTCTACTACCAAACCGCAACTCTGCAATTCTAACATCCCTACACGCAGAAATAAACTTCTGACCATCTTTTTTCCTTTTTTGGCTCACCTAGCAATCTTGCCATATCTAAAGCCATGTAGTTGTTTCTCAGATAGTTGTGTTTCAGATGGACTGAGAGAAAGGTTCTTTGTAAGTTTGATGAGATTAAATTGCTTGGTGCCATCACTTGATTGCATCTCTATTTTCTTCTCCCTTGCCTCAACTGTGTTCTGCACAGTTAAAAAGACAAATAATCACAAAAGTAAAAGTTAATACAAGAACATAAAGAAAAATATTTACAGCATCACAATATTCCAATTGACACAATATTCCAATTGTGTGTACTTCTTGCAAGTTGCATATCTTCTATGTTTCAATTGAAGAAATATTAAAAAAGCATTCTAGACAAAGGAAATGGAACTTACATGGTAATTGCCATTGTTGTATACATGGTAATTGCCACTGTTGTATACTTGGGGCTTTGGGCTTGTATGCTTAGTACTCTTTTGCGAACGAAATAATTTCTCACGATTCTCATAGAAATCAAAATCATCCAATAGAGATGTCTTAGCTGAATAACTTTTAAAAATACTCAGCATCTCCAGACCCTCCTTCAGACCAATCTGCAAACCATATAATTACGAATTTGATGATATATCATGTCTCACAAAAAATTGAATAAAAAGCTGCTACTATAATGTTCAAAAGTAAGATTTACCTCTTGTGTGTCCCTGCTGAAAGTTACAGGTCTGTTGTCATTGTTTTGAAGGATTATGTGCACAAACTTGTTGTTGGGAACATCTTTAATTATATGCCACTTAATTGGGAAGAACCCGTTGTATTTGTCAAGTTTCCAAAACTTCATGTCTTTTTTGAAGTCCACAGGCCCTAGCATCTCAGCTACTCCAACAAACTGCCTGCTAGCATTGACCTGATTTGACAACAAAGTACGTCCAGGGTCAAAATCAAGAACTGCTAATTTAACCTCAAAAAAGAAAAGAAAAGAAAATACAAGATACCTCCAGTAAGATATCAATATCTAAATTTCTATAATGTTCATCTTTTTTTCTCATGTTACATTCTACTTCGTCTGCAAAAAAAACAGGAGATAATTTATGGACAAAGATTCGAACTCACCGAGAAGAAGAGAAAGACAGGACACATAGTGCCTGTCTGACTGAATTGAGCTTCTGCATCATGGAATGCTGCATTCAACTTCTTATTGCCATTGGGAGTGCTTGTCCAAACATCATATTTAACGGACTTATGAATGTCATCTTCATTGAAAGATTTAATCAGATAAAACTTAGCAGTTTCATATTCAGTTTGGAAATCTGGAAGGTTATACTGATCTCTACGCAGCATGACCGCAAGCTCATCATTAACAGCCGGAGGTTGTAGCTGAACATTGTTGTACTGACCCCGAGGACCTCGAGTCATTTCCATTGACATTTCAGATTCTCCACTCTGAAATTTGTCACTTAACAAAAATCTATCATTTACACTAGACACTCCCCCATTTGATCTATAGTTAGTAGATGTGTTAGGCCTGTAGTTAGTTGGGGGAAAGAAATGATGTTTTGGGTTAGAAAAAGATGAAACTTTTCCCATTTGGTGGTAGGTCCTTGGAGGAGTTGCTGCTGTAAAATTAGGATACAAAGGAGGAGCCTGCAAAATTAAACATTCACTTTATTAAAACGTTCTAGTTCTATAGCAGCAGTTAAAGTGAAAATATAAAGTACATTAACAAAGTAAAGTTCATGGAACTGTTTTATTCATCTATAATTTAGGTACAAGAAGATAAAATAAAAGAAAACAATATATACCAGAGGTGGCAAACAAGGCCTAGGAGAAAAAAATTCCGTAAAAATTATCCATATAAGCGAAGGAATTAGCACTTTCCCAAGTATTCATGGTCAATCAATGCAGCAACTCTACCATCCCAGAAAATGAATATATGTAAACAAGGAGTGGCATTACCTTATTCAGAATTGTGATATCTCTTTTTGTATCAGTGACAGTCTTGGATGATGTGCTGGTTAAACTGCCCTTTCTATGTGTAGACTTTAAGCTATTTGGCTTCACTGAACCAGACGATCTCGGATCATGTTTTGCAAACACAGTACCATTCACAGCTTCATTTTGCGCATCAAACGAAGTTGAGACTGATGAATAATAAGGCATGGCTTCGGATTCCTGCACACCTGGTTGTTGAAAATGCCTAGTGTAAGAGAGTTAAAGTTGTTGACCAACACAATGCCCATCCAAATAACAAAAGGGCGTAACTTTGATATCATGACACAATGCTCCAAGGTTTACAACATTCAAAGTTATTTCATGAATATCTCTTATCCAGGAACTTTGATTGAATGTGTATATCATAAATCATTACATTATTACACAATTGACAGGAAATACTAAATAGTATCAGCTACCTTCTTGAACCCTCTGCTTATGTTAAGCATAATAACGTCTTAAACAAATTTTATATAACTGCTGCATATAAGTAAATATAATAAGTAAGAAACAAGTATGATCACACCTGCAAACCCAGCAGAAAATCTTCTAGAAGAGTCCATTGGTGATGTCAAATCAGATGAGATACAACCTTTTATTGAAACCTGCAGGAATTATGAAAATGTTAAGAGAATATGATGACATCATTAGTTAGATTGAGGTAAAAAAAATCAATTCTGATTGGGAACATTGTAAAAATGATATGTATCCATGATAAACTATGGGTCCTACTCGTACGAGTGACTTATATGTGTTTACCATGGTGTAACAGACAATCAAGTATCGTCTTGCTGATTATCAAACTGCAATTTAGACTCTCTTACACTTATGAACAGAGAGCTATCATGCTCAAGGTTTTGAACAGAGCATTTTGCAGTTTGAACTTTGAACAGCACTGACATTTCTATAGCAAAGATGTGCAGAACTTATTTACTGAAGAGATGGAGGCTAAATAAAAGTAAGAAAGAAAAACAGAAAGAGACATGCAAATTCATAGATAGAGTCAATAAAGTGGCCAATTGCCAGTCACCACATGTGTCTCATTCCGCTGCTGACTATAATCTCTTGCTCCTGTTGACACCGACTGAGCTATATCACAACGTTAAGTATACCATTGACAAAATGATAAGTTAAATTTACCCAACAAGAGAGAAACCAAATAAAATCACCAAGACTCACTGAAACACCTAACTTTAAACCTCATCTAGGGATGAGGGATTCACTTTAGATTATTACATTTAAGCAACCACTTCAGACAGAAGAAAGCATTACCTGTCTTCTTCAACTCCTAAACAGTGGGAAAAGGGAAAAATGACACATCAGTGAATTGGAGTCACTATTATTTTAGAGAAAAATAGTTATCTTGGTGATTTAGGGGCTTTTTCCTTATTTTGAGCTAATTTCAATAAGGTTCTCAAATTAAGCTTATGAATAAGCGCTTATGCGATAAACGCTTAATTACGTTGTTTATCCAAATGCACCCTGATCAGGACGCAGGCGAATATCATAAATCACAAAATCGTAAATCTAATGGTAAGATTTTGTAAAATTTATGCATATAAAGCAGCATACATAAGGAAAACAAATTAAAAATAACCTAGAAAGACTTGGATAAAAGTTGTACTCATAAATCATAACTCATAATCCATAAGTTGCTGGAGAACAGAGAACTCACAGATAACGAAGCACAAGGAAGACGATAGACAGTCCCTCTCACAGAAGAATCCTTAGTGTTGAAGCAAATGCGGCAGCATTGGAAATATTAGGGTTGGAATATTAGTTAAATTAAATAAGGTTAGATAAGGAAACGGGTTGAAACCCGATTCAAATCCGGGTTTCTTCGAAATCATTAAAGGGATTTTGCTTTGACTTCAGGATTAAAATTTCAATTTATACTACCATGAATGTTACTTTTTGAAGGATTTTGAGATTAAAATTCCAATTTTGACTACCATGTATGTTACTTTTTGAATTAATATTTAGTCAGGTTTAACTGGGATTTCGTTATGTAGGTACAATTTTATACATGCTCCATTGTGTTCTGTTTAGCATGTTGATATCCCTTCTACATTACTGTCAATAAATAGACTGGTGAATTTTAGCAATATATATACACACACGTACAGACATGAGGATGAGGATTAAAAAAACACATGAGTATAACAAAATAAAAAACAAGAAACATAGTACAACAAATAAAATTGATGAAAACTATCATTATTTGGTGGCAGTGAACAAAGAGGGCAGAATCACAAAGAAAGAAAGAGATGGGAAAGAGTAGAGGAGGACATGGAGAGAGAGAGAGAGAGAGATATCCAATTCTGGAAATTCAAAATGCTGATAAGAACAACTTTAGCAGACTAGTTCAGACCTATAATATTAATATTAACAATAAAAACAGTGCAAATGCCAATTAACAAAGGATACTTGTCGCAGATTCCTTGTTAAAAATATGAAAAAAGTTCAGTCGTTAAAATCCAAAATCAACCTAACAGGGAAGGGGAAAGCATGTCAGTGAGAAAGAAAACAACACAACACAGTTATCTTCAGAAATCAGGAAAAATAAAGCAGGGGTGTTTAAATGAAATATGCGACTACTGAATTAAAATATTCCAATTTATCGATTGATACATGAACTGAAAAGAAATAAAGAATGCTGACAGACAATTGTTGCAGATTTGGAGATTTAGTGCAAAGAAAAAGCAAACCTAGAAGAACTGCGAATAGGCAAGTACGAGGACGAGACAACACAGGGTCGGTTACTTGGTCACCACGGCCCACGACCACGACTGCTCACTATTTATATCTCCTTCCTCACTAAAAACTAGGTTTTCTATTTCTGCTTTTTTTAAAGTAGGTTACATTCCTCTCACAATGGAATAGTTATTTTCTAAAACAAATATTTAATCCAATTCTCACAATATTCTAAAATAAAGCGATAAGAAAATCCAAATATTAGTTCAAAGTAGGATTTGAGTCAAATATATAGCATTGAAGTTACTCATGTTTCACCGTGTTAAATAATCTGGGACTTGCAAGTTGCAATCAACCAGAAAAATCTTCACATATTACAAGGATTTTCAGCCTTCATTGTTTATATACCAATAATCATGATATTTATTATCTTCACATATTTCTCGTCGCCTATACCAATAGAGTAAATTATTATATTTCACCATAAAGAATATACTCAACTTAAAAGTTTGAAACCAAACTATTTCTATGCATCATGTTGATTTTCTCTGAATTTTTTTTTGCCATTGATATAGTTTTGCCACACGCCATACATCAACGGCCACCAATGTTCATGTTCTATCATCACATATTGCATGTATGTCAACAATGCTCATGCGTTATCATTGCACGCCTTGCATTAATGTCAACTAATGTCCATGTGCGACCTGGGCAATTACATGTCTACCTTGTGTAATCTTGATTGTATCAACACACCATGACTTGCATTTGTCACAAGTCGAAATTGATTATTCCATCGAATTTATCCATCACAACACCGTCGCAGTTGCATACCGATTGTAAATCGTGCGCCAGGTAGGTTCCCAGGAAAAAAATGAGAGTTACATTGGAGAACACTAAGTCTTTCCTAACCTGGTCCTTTCTAAAACATCACTTTCGATGGAAGTTACCTTGTTTAAGCTATTAATTAAAGGCCATACAAATGACTTTA
Organism: Lotus japonicus; assembly: GCF_012489685.1. Lineage (NCBI taxonomy): Eukaryota > Viridiplantae > Streptophyta > Magnoliopsida > Fabales > Fabaceae > Lotus > Lotus japonicus. The sequence goes on along the minus strand of NC_080046.1, from coordinate 67,528,621 downwards.
TATTATTATTTGTAAAAATTATCAAAACTAATGAAATAATCAAAGGATTCATGATCAACTTCATCTTTATTCAAAATATATACCAAATTGCTTCGAAGCTTCCATTTATGCAATATAATTCCACCTTTATTTATTATGTATGAGTTAGAGAAGGGAGATGGGCGAGACAAACAGAAAGGATATGGTTAGGAAAGACTTAGTATTCTCCAATGTAATTCTCATCTTTTTCCCGGAAACTTAATGAAACTAAATATTTTCTTGGTTCTTCTAACAACTGAGCTCTTTAGTCATCTAATTTGAGTTTCAATCCTTGTGTGAGGTTACCCTTTATGCAATGTTAGTGCGATATTTTTTTACGAGTCAAAGTCCATGTAATAGTAGTATTTGTAAAAGAGTTTCACATTGAAAGTGCATATAGTTATTATTTAATTTTGTTGACAGGGTTGTAGTGTTAATTTATACCTTTTCATTTGTTTGTTTAGTTATGGGAAAGTGTATTTTAATTTTAGAAACAATTATTTACATTACGTGTATACCTTTTCATTTATCTGTTTAGTTATGTACTGTATATATTTATTTTAATGTTAAAATAGTTATTTGCATATCTATCTATCTATATCTATATATATTAGAAAATAACAACTTCTAGCATGACGTGTCGCTCTCACAGGCCAAGTTAGTGACGTGTCGCTCCCAGATTAATTCTCACTTAATTATTTACACGTCAGCTTTTCCACCTATTAATTCTCATTTAATAATTTACACATCAGCTTTTCCACCTTGGCCCTATTTGCCACATTAAATTTTAGATTTGATTAGGATTTAGGTTGTTTATTTCTTGATTTAATCTTAATTTATTTTTAGAGCATTAATTAATTTTTATGGTATTTTTATTGAATTTTCGGATTTTTAATTAATTCAGAATTTTATGAGTTTTTATTGTGATTTGCTAAATTTTGATAGTTTTTATCTATATTTATTTAGTACCTTTTTAAATTTTAGATTTGATTAGGATTTAGGTTGTTTGTTTTTATGTATCTTTGTTAGATAGTTTCTGTTAAAAAAATCTTCCTAAAAAATATTGTTTTTTATATAGAGTATCAATATCAATCTATATTAGAAAATAAAAAGGGTTAGTAGAGCAAAAAAACCTTCATACGTTCTCTATCTCTAAATACTCACACAATTTTCTCTATTCCTCCCTTCTTCATCTCAACCATGGCAAACCTCAAATCATATATGCTTCAAAAACAACATGGACCTTCACTCACTTCAATTAAATTTTTCATTATAAATTTATCCCCATCACAATTGAGAATTTTTTTTTTATGGTTACCAAGGGAAATCACAATTGAGATTTGAGAGTGCATGTTCTTCAAACTCAAAAACGAGTTTCTCACTTCTTGCTTCAGCCTCTTTGTTCCAGGTATGTAAAAAACAATGCTTTGTGGCTTTGTAGACTAAGAATTGTTATCACTCAAAAGTCAAAGGCATATCATTTTTCTCATATCTCTGGTAGTCCTTCTTCTTCAATTTGAATGATTCTTTCATGTAGTTCTAGAAGTGTCTTTTGTTCGCCAAAGCATGTTTTAACCCATTCTATGTTTCATTATTATTGTTTTGTAATGTTCATGTATTAATGTGTTTGTTGATAAAAAAAAATTAACATTGATAGATGAGCATCCCATTTATTTTTTTTTCATTGTTATGTATGTTATTTCAACATTTATCTGTTCTCACTGGTCATGAAAGGTGAATTGTTTTCCATCTGTTCTCACTTTTTAAGGGGGGATTAAAAGTTTCTTTGATGTTGTAAGCTTATGAATTAGGCTAACCAGATCTTACTGCAGTGTGTTATCCAAATCTTAAGGTTAATGGTCATAAGTACATACTTTAATTTGAGGCATGTACTACTAACAAAGATTGAGATATAGGTGCATTTGAATGTATGTGAACATTTATACAAACATAGTCTTAGTGACTAACATAAGCGAGGTGAGATCAATAAAAAAAATATTGTGCATATAAAATAAAAATCAGAAAAATTCACTAAAAATACCATAAAATTTAATTAATACTCTAGAAATAAATCAAAAATAAATTAAGATAAAATCAAGAAATAAACAATCTAAATCCTAATCAAATCTAAAATTTAAAAAGGTATTTTTTATGAGAATATAATTAACTTGAGATCAATAAAAAAAATATTGTGCATATAAAACAATAGAAAATATATATTTTTTAATTAATCGAGGTATGTGGAAAAGTAGTGTGATTCATTTCACCTTGCAATTTAGATTTTTTCATAGTTTGGGTGGGATTCTTCTACAACTGAATACCTATAGGTTAGTGTTAATTTGGAATTGCCAAATCCTATTGCTATCAGGCTGATTTAGTGACGTGTCGTTCTCACGTTAATTCTTAATGACGTGTCATTCCCACGTTAATTCTCATAAAAAAAATTTCACGTGTCATTCTCAGGTTATTTCTCATAAAAAAAATATATTTTTAAATTTTAGATTTGATTAGGATTTAGGTTGTGTATTCCTTGATTTTATCTTAATTTATTTTTTATTTATTTATAGAGTATTAATTAATTTTTATGGTATTTTTATTGAATTTTCGGATTTTTAATTAATTTAGGATTTTATGAGTTTTTATTGTAATTTGCAAGATTTTGATAGTTTTTATCTATATTTATTTAGTACATTTTTAAATTTTATATTTGATTAGGATTTAGGTTGTTTATTTCATTATTTTATCTTAATTTATCTTATTATTGATTTAAGTTGTTTATTTCTTGATTTTATCTGTTGGTCTTTTATTTTATTTTTGATTTATTTTTAGAGTATTAATTAATTTTTATGGTATTTTATTGAATTTTCGGATTTTTATTTAATTCATGATTTTATGAGTTTTTATTGTGATTTGCTAGATTTTGGTAGTTTTTATCTATCTTTAGTTAGTATCTTTTTTAATTTTAGATTTGATTAGGATTAAGGTGATTTATTTCTTGATTTTTTGTTGGTGTTTTCAAGTATCCTTAGACTTTAATTACGATAAAAAAATTAGAATATATTTTTAAGAAAAATACAATGAGAAATAAATTCTATGATTCTGTCTACTAAGTTAAGACACAACCCCAAGTCCTAATTCTAAAAGAAGGAATTATCTATCACTCTAATATAATCCTCATGAAACAGGAATGGTCAGTCAGCCAATTATACATATTCCTTCATTACCAAGATAACTGCACTAGATACTTATGTTTTATCTATGTCAGCCTACTACATGATGACACCATTGTAAACATGAGGGAGCATGGTTTTCTAATAACAGGATGTTTGCTTGAAAGGCTTCTCCTGATTGCTTGATGGGCATTATCAGTTTGAAATACAATCAAAAGTTAAAAACTTTATTTTCCTAGATCTCAAAAGTTATCTGAACAGATATTTTTCTCTTCAAAGTCCAATTACTATTTAAGTTGATGTGGTCATTGCTGGATTTTGTTGGGGTGCAACCTTAAGAATTAAGTTAGATTTCCTCCCTAGGTCTTTTGTTTTAAGTAATTTTAACTGTCCATTACCACCTATGAAGAAGTAAAGGGCTATAGAACAGTGCTAAATCTAAATTAGGGCTATGAAAATAAACTACAAATATTACACTGATTAAGGCCATGAGATGGTATGAGAAAAATGATAATTTGATTTAAACGGGTAAAGTACAATTTTTACTCATTTAACTTACGATTAAGAAAAAGTAACCAAAACATAATGCAATAAGGGGAAGACAAGTATGGTAACATATATAGAGAAGAAAAAGAAATAAGTAGACAATCACAAGATCTCTATGGCGCAAGCGACAGGGACGCATACCACACTTCAAGTCTTCAACCCCGCCCCCAAAAGCCTCCTCAAGGACATGCCCTCCGCCCCTGAAACCAACGCCGATTTGGGTTTTCGCAAGTTGCATAGGATCATCGACAGGGAAGATGATTACCGCCAGAGGAGGCTCAACAGCATAATCTCCTTCTCTGAAGAAGGACCTCTACCTCTCGCTTTCCCACAATCCTCCTCAACGACAATGGTAAAGAGGTAACTTAATTTTTTTCCCCTTTATTTTTTGTGTCTGATGAAATGCTTAGTAGAAGGGAAACTGAAATTTTATTTTGGTGATGGTTTTCAAAAGATGAATGATATATCAATTCCAATCTGTTTCTCTGGCTTAACAAAATAAAATAGCAAGAGTAGTAAAGCATTTCAGCAAGAACCTGTGTTTTGGCTATCAACCTTGACATGTCTTTGAGCCATAAAAAAAAATTGAAAATAAGAAGAGAAAATGATATCACTTTTCAGAACCATAAATCTAAAAAAAAAAGGAAAAAGTAATAAATGATGAGAATACATACATCAATTTTTCCATCATAGATCGTAGCACCAACCTGAGCCATATCGTGAGTCTCAAAGGTAATCACACCGCTCTGTCATGGGATTAACACTGTCATTACGAATACTTTCTTCAACCTACAAATCAAAGAGAAAAAATCACACATGTTATTTAACCCCTGAAAATGCATAGAAGCCAAAGATATATAAGGACTCTGTTGAATATCTGTTAAGATTTAGTTTATTATTAATCTAACAAAGAGATAAAAAGAAACTAAATATATCTAAACCTATCTATATTTAAATAGATATTATCTCTATTTAAAAAAATTCAATAAAAATACCATAAAATTAATGAATACTCTAAAAATAAATCAAAAATAAATTAAGATAAAATCAAGAAAAAAACAACTAAATCCTAATCAAATCTAAAATTTAAAAATGTATTTTTTTATGAGAATTAACCTGAGAATGACACGTTGAATTTTTTTATGAGAATTAACGTAAGAATGACACGTCACTAAGAATTAATGTCCCTAACTTTTTTTTAAAAGAGTGAGTTTGAAAGCTATAGCTTAAGTTAATTTGTTAATATATTACCAAATAATAATAATAATAATAATAATAACATATGTGTGCGGGTATGAGCCGGTTGGGTACTATAATGCTCATACCCGCACTCATACCCACTACTTTTTGCGGGTAATTACCTATACCCAACCTCATACCCATTTAGCGGTTTTTTACCCTACCCATAGTTGGTATTTTTTGCGGGTACCATATGGGCCCGAAACCCTATGGGTCCGAGACCCACTGCCATCCCTACATTTAGATTTTGGCAAAGATGAAGAGCTTCCTGTAATGACATTAAATTGTCTAAAGGTGGAGAGCATCGAGTTGCTACCCACGCGAGTATGGGGACGGGAACATGTAATTTTTTAAAATTCAGGTATGAGGATGGTTCTACAGTACCCTACCCATTGTCATCCCTACTTAGTTGGAATAAACACAATAATGTCATACTTTATGATTTATCTTACACAATCCTAATTTGTGCTACTATCACATTTATTTTTTTTAAGATTAATTTGTTGCTAATTTCTTATATCTATGATTTGTGTTATTGTCTTCATATTCATGAAGAATGTAAAACGAGTTCATGTTGATCTCAACCAGGCTTATAACAGAAGTCTTTATGTCAACTTTGCTTAGTATTTCTGAGTCTTCTATTTCATCCATTGTTTAATATATTTTTAATAATCAAGGTATTAATTGACGTATCAAATACAATAGACGTATTCTCCGTGCAACGCGCGGTAAAAAAACACTAGTCTAAATTTGATGATGCGTTGAGAATACACAATTTTGGTTAAAAGCATGCTAATGCTAAGCACGTGGTTGTTTAATGAAACGACTATTCCTTATTAAGTTGTTCATGTTTACCTTGAAATTATGCCACGTAGAGTCTATGAGAGAGAGCAGCCACGTGAGTAAGATAAGGGTCCCACCCACGGAAGAGAGATTAAAATATTGTCCTTCCTTCCGCGCTTTCACTCGAGAGAGAGAGAGAGAGAGAGAGAGAGAGCATTGTAGATCCCTTCACTGTCCTCTCCTTCCTGAATCAATCTATCTTCTAATAAACGAATTAGAGTTAGAATGATACCACTACCAGTAGCAGCAGCAAACAGCAACAGCAACAGCAACAGCAACAGCAATGACGAAGAATCTCCCAATCTCAGTACTGTCATCAAGCCACCATTGAAGAAGACTAAGACCCTACTTCCACCACCATCATCATCATCATCAAACCGCCCCTTGCATCTCAGAGTCTCCATTGACAACAACAACAACAACAACGCTCCTCCTCCTCCCGCTGATTTCTCAGATCACCAGTGGAACTATCCTTCTTTCCTCGGCACCACCACCAGGAAAAGAAGACCCTCCTCCGTCAAACCCCCTTCTACTTCTAACCTCCGCTTCGATACCATTCCCAAAACCAAAACCAAAACCAAAACCAATACCAATACCAATACCAATACCAATACCAATACCAATACCAATACCGACCTTCCTCCTCCTCCCGTTCCTTCCTCTTCCCCCGTCGCCAGACCGCAACACCATAACCACCGCTCTCCTCCGATCTTCTATCTGGTGATCATATTTCTATTGTTGCTATTAGATAGATTCTCTCATTAAAACCTACCGTTGCTATTTTCCTACCTTTTTTGTTTCTTTCTCTCCCGCCTATCCTATCCTATTAGATCATTCATTTTCAATTATCTGAACCGCTCTTTTTTTTGTTGCACTTGCAGCTCATCATCACTTGTATTATTTTTGTACCCTATTCCTCTTATCTACAGTACAAGCTTGCCAAACTCGAGGTATGCAAATTTATTTAATATGCTCATTCACATCATGTTTATTATGCTGCTGCCTACATTATTTATCAGTATATCTGCTTGCAGGATCACAAACTTCACCTGTGTCGTCAAAGTCAAATTCATTTTTCTTCCGGTCATGGAAATGGAAAAATCTCTATACCAATACACGACGCCTCCTTTTCTTATATCCTCAGTAGAAAAGCAGCTTTGTATATTGTGCTCTTCACGCTCATTTTGCCTTTTCTGCTCTACAAATATCTTGACTACCTTCCTCAAATTATCAATTTCTTGAGGAGAACACACAATAACAAGGAGGATGTACCGTTAAAGAAGAGGATTGCTTATATGCTAGATGTCTTTTTCTCCATATATCCTTATGCAAAGCTGCTCGCGCTTCTCTTTGCAACTCTATTTCTCATAGGATTTGGTGGTTTAGCACTCTATGCCGTCACTGGTGGTAGCCTTGCTGAAGCACTTTGGCACTCTTGGACTTATGTGGCTGACTCAGGAAATCATGCTGAAACACAAGGAACCGGGCAGAGGGTCGTCTCTGTCTCAATTAGTTCAGGTGGCATGCTCATATTTGCTATGATGCTTGGGCTTGTTTCAGATGCTATATCAGAGAAGGTAGATTCACTCAGAAAAGGCAAGTGTGAAGTCATTGAAAGAAACCACATACTCATTCTTGGCTGGAGTGACAAATTGGTAATCTCCTAAATTGTTTTCCATTAACTAAGCTGAGTTTTTGAGATGTGACTTGGGATACAATGTTGAGAGATTTCTTATATTGGGTTGTTTGTATATTGTTTCAGCTCATTAGTTATCTGAGTTCCTCTGATTGAGTTTTGTACAGGAGTGCATTAGCTATTTTTCTTGATAATAGGACAAATAGTGGCTGATAGGTCATATTTGATTGCAGGGTTCACTGTTGAAGCAGCTAGCAATAGCAAATAAGAGTGTTGGTGGTGGTGTTATTGTGGTGCTTGCAGAAAAAGAAAAGGAGGAAATGGAAATGGATATAACAAAGCTGGAATTTGATTTCATGGGGACATCTGTGATTTGTAGGAGCGGCAGTCCTCTTATACTTGCTGACCTAAAGAAGGTATTGATGTGATTTCTTTGTTCTGTTTTCAAGGAAAAGGTAATTTTAACCATAATCTCGATGGACCATATGATATGGGGAATATGTTTTGGCCCTTTGGGTTGTTCGCCTTTACCTTCTCTCTAACTAACTGTTCTCTACCCTCTTAAATTTAACTATTATTTATTTGCAGGTTTCAGTTTCAAAGGCACGAGCAATCATTGTATTAGCTTCAGATGAAAATGCAGATCAGGTCATTTACCAACTTGTTTATTTTAGTGAGTAGTGACTAACTCCTCCTGAGGAATTTCTTAGTTTATGTTTTTCTCAAATTTTCTGCTTTCAGAGTGATGCACGTGCTTTGAGAGTTGTTTTGAGCTTAACAGGCGTAAAGGAGGGCTTAAGGGGACATGTTGTCGTCGAGATGAGTGACCTTGACAATGAACCCCTAGTGAAACTTGTTGGTGGAGAACTCATTGAAACAGTTGTTGCACATGATGTAATTGGACGATTGATGATTCAGTGTGCTCTGCAGCCTGGCCTTGCACAGGTTATTCAAATAACTTGATCCCTCTAGTAAACATCGCTGAAGTTGGTAGGCCACAGTCCCGGGGGTGAGAGTTTGATGTCCTAGCTCTCTTCCACCCTCCCTCATGACGGATTGCTTGCCTTTTTTTCTTTGTATGTGTTTTTCCATAACCAGAGTGTGCTTAATACGTTACATACAGAATGCTTCACGAATCTTGTCTCTTACAAGATGAATTTCTGCATGAACTATTTCCACTTGTAATATAAAGCCTATTACCTAGATAGAAAAATTGACAACTAGTTTTTGTCCTTCTAGTGGCTCGATATTACGGACTTAGTGCTTGTTTGGTTTTGAGTTGAGTATCCTCAAAAATATGGTTTTGGCCAACACTACAAGGTATAGCTTTTATTAAAACCATGGTTTGGGAAGATCTCAACGCTAAAAACAAACACACTAATAATAACTTCTATGTTGCACTTGGTTTCCATGTACCTGACTGTGGTGTGTGTCCATTTGTTTTCTTCTCTTGGCCAGATATGGGAAGATATTCTGGGATTTGAGAATGCTGAGTTTTACATCAAAAGATGGCCTGAACTGGATGGCTTATCTTTCAAAGACATATTAATTTCATTTCCTGATGCAATACCTTGTGGAGTTAAGGTTGCTGCAGATGGGGGGAAGATTGTCATAAATCCTGATGATAGTTATGTTATGAGAGATGGTGATGAAGTCCTTGTTATAGCTGAAGATGATGACACTTACTCTCCTGGTTCTCTTCCAGAGGTTATCTTCTGCTCTAATCCTCTTTAGCATTGGGTTTGGGTCCATTTAGTATGTTTGCCTAATTGGAAATGTATATCTTCCTCACTGTCTCGGATTCATTATATCAATGATAATAGGTGACTTATGTAATTAATATCTGTAATCAGACACCAATAGTATATATTACATGTAGTTTTTAATGTTTCATATTTTGTGCAGGTGCTCAAGGGCTTTTTCCCTAGGATACCTGATGCACCAAAATATCCGGAAAAGATATTATTTTGTGGGTGGCGCCGTGATATTGATGATATGATCATGGTAATTCCCTTACTGTGTACACTCCATTCTAATGCCTTAAATATCCTTACGTTTTTAGAAGCTACATTGCTAATTGCTGTTATGGACTATCATATTGATGTGTAAAAAGAAGTAATTCACCCTTTGAAAAAACATAGAATAGATCAAATAGTCCACATCTGAAAAATCTTGATTATCATTGAATTACTAAAGAGGACTGAATTTTGACACTCTTGAAGACTGTATTTGGAAATAGAATTAGCTAGAACATATGCCAAAGACATGAGGGTCTTGTGATCAATTTTTTGTTATCAAATCGAGATTCTATGCCTTCAAGGAATGAATTTGTGATTATCAAATTACAGCATAGGGTTAATCCTTCTGTGGACATTCTAGAATCAGTTTCACCAAACCATGTTAATTGTTCGATTCTTTGAAAGATATTTTTTTTAAAATGAATATCAAGCCCTGCTGAAAAGTCAGAGAAAAGAAGATTTTGGAAGAGTGAGCGGTGGAGAGGATGTAGTTTGAAGCATATTTGTATTTACTGACCTCAGCTTATACCCCAATCTAATATTGGATGCTAGAAGAATTTTTTGAGCATATTTTGTCAATCAATTTCCCCTCAATCAGCTTCCAATTAAAAGGAAGAAAGATAGCTTATGAATTCTAACAAAAGTCTACATCCAAGTTTTTTTTTTGACAATTTTTATCCAAATGCTGATGCACCCTTAGTCACCCTTTAATTTAGGGTAAACAATTCCTTGGTAAATAAAACTTTTTCCTTGGTAACATTTTACACTTAACAAGAACAATTACACCTGGTATTTTTGGGAAGGCTGTCAGGTTTCCCCACACCCTTTGGGTTGCTACTCTTCACTGGTAATTAGCATCATACCTGGGCCACAAGGTCCGTCCAGTGGGGTTCAAACTCTTTCTTACTGGTGCTTTCAGCCAATAACCATCCTATCCAACAAAGTATATTTGTCTTTGTTACTTCACTTAATGCATGTTAAATTGGATAGCTTTTGGTAGAATATATGAAGAAGAGGCAGAATACCTAAGTGTGGATGGTAAGAAGCTACATCATGTGGTGGATCCAATGCTTATTGGTCCCATAATATTAATAATGATAGAACCATGAGCCAAATATTTCATTTAATAAATCCAGCTCCTTCACTAATTAATTTAACCATAACCTTTTGAAATATGCTTGATCATTGTTGTTTCATAGGTTTTAGAAGCATTCTTGGCTCCAGGTTCAGAACTCTGGATGTTCAATGAGGTTCCTGAAAAGGAAAGAGAGAAGAAGCTTGCCGCTGGTGGACTTGATGTTTTTGGGCTAGAGAACATAAAGCTTGTCCATAGGGAGGGAAATGCTGTCATTAGGCGGCACCTAGAGAGTCTTCCATTGGAGACTTTTGATTCCGTAAGTTTTAAATATTCTCTTAATATTTGTAGCATTTCAAACTTGAAGTGTGTCAGTGTGCCTTGAGGAGGGAATCCATTACCATTTAAGCACTATGCCATGATTAACCAAAGAAAAACTAGACATTAATTGATGTTCATATTTCAAACTAGGTTTGCTTCTAGCTCATATGCCATTATTAGCAATTTCCTGCTTTCTTCCGCGGGGGGGGGGGGGGGGGGGGGGAGTTATTATTAGAATGATTGTAAATGTGGTGACTGGTAGATGGTGTTTCTGTCAAAATATAATTAGGAGCACGTTGGAATTAAGTGTCAATAAAATATGCCTAGATCAAAGACAGCCAAGCAAAGAAAATGAAAATTTTCTTCAACTGTATACTAACTCTAAGAAAACAGATCCTTATTCTTGCAGATGAGTCAGTGGAGGACTCTGTTGCTCATTCTGACTCAAGATCTCTAGCTACCCTTCTGCTCATCCGTGATATACAGGTAACCGCTGTTGTGGATGTATAGATGTACAACTGTCACATTGTATTGTGTTTCAAATTCTAATGAAAATCCATCTCCTCTCCCCTATCTTTAATTTTGTAGTCAAGACGTCTACCATACAAAGACACAAAGTCAACGTCTTTGAGGTTATCTGGGTTCTCTCACAACTCTTGGATCCGTGAAATGCAGCAAGCTTCAGATAAATCAATTATAATTAGCGAAATTTTGGATTCTAGGACTAGAAATCTAGTGTCTGTGTCCAGAATCAGTGATTATGTGTTATCTAATGAACTGGTAAGCATGGCACTAGCTATGGTTGCTGAAGATAAGCAAATCAACCGTGTTCTTGAGGAATTATTTGCAGAGCAGGTAGCCCTCAATTTGAACTTGATTTTGGCCATTTCTCAAATGTTGATAGATCAGTTGAATTTCATTCTCTGGACATATCTCATACAAGTCATTAATTTCTTTGGAGTGGCCAATCTGTAAACTTCGAACTTGTAGTTTTGCATTTTTATAATATTTGATTATTTCATATGATTTTGTACTAGAAGATCACAATAACATATATATATTGGTTTTTCTGTGCACTTATGGCAGGGGAACGAGATGTGCATTAAGCCTGCAGAGTTTTATTTATTTGACCAGGAGGAGCTCTGTTTTTATGATATAATGATTAGGGGTCGTGCAAGACAGGAGATTATTATAGGCTATCGCCTCGCTAACCAAGAGCGTGCTATTATCAACCCTTCAGAAAAATTGGTGGCAAGAAAATGGTCCCTTGGTGATGTTTTTGTTGTAATTGCTTCAGGCGATTGACAAAAACAATAGAACTATTCTTGCTCCTTGTGTCCTGGTGAAAATGCTTACACTGGACCCTGTAATAGCCCTCCCCTTCCCTTCCCAGTTAACTTGCCAAAGTTACTTGCAGTTGGCTATTAATAGCAGCTGGATATTTGAAGACTCCTAAGAAGTGAAAGGAACATGTTATGCCCGTTCAAAGATCCTTGAAGATATTGGTTATCTCGTGATTTTATGTGGAATACTACACTTGTGACACAATTGTAACTTGTACAATAATCTTTCATAACATAGACGTTAGTCGTTAGCTGACTAGGAATGAGTAAGCAGTGCATGATAACAAATGTAGAAACTTTGAACTCATTGTTACTGACAAAAGACTGTAATTTGAAAAGGTCTATTGTCTAAACTGACAAAATGATCAAATAAGATTGACTCTCACACTTGGACACGAATTTTTTTATTGATTCCTATACTTTCTTTTCCCTTTTCTCTCTTAAAATGTTGAGAAAGTCTGTTTGAATGGATTGATTAAAGGCTAAGATTGCCTCTCCCTCGAGTGAAGGGAAAAATTATGGGCATTTCAAAAGCGGGAGAAGGATGCTTCAAAAAGACAAAGGCTAAGATTGCCTCTCCCTCGAGTGAAGAGACATACCTGATTGTTTAACTGAAAGTCATTTTGATTTTCAGCAGCTGAAATCAGCATTACTATTTTAGCTTCTGCAGTATCCAATCAACATTAACAAGTTTATAAATTTCTGATTTAATATTTCAATTCTATTTTATACTTCAAAATGCACATAAGCCCATAAAATAAAACCGAAATGCATCACCACTTAAACAGAGGTTACTACGACAAATATCAAGTAAATTTTTTAAGTTGATGAGGCATTTTTCACTGCATACATTTTAGAATGTTGGTAACATGAAAATGTGAAAACAACATTGCCAACTAGAAACTAGGATAAGGAGATTTAAGTTATGAGGATGAGGAGGCTTATAAATGTCTCTAAAATCGAAATTTTGGTACATTCAAAATCTACCAAGACATTGCGACATCTGTCTGTGTAACTAACTGAGGAAATGCCAACTAACAGAGGTACATTGCCATAATTGAACAAAAGGCAAGGACCCAACTACAACGTACGCTGCCTTCAATTCTACTCGTGAATCATCCAACTCTAAGAATTAGGCACCACGCGATATCTTCATCCTTGGCATTGACTTTTTCATTTGACGAGCACGCTCTTTTGCTTCTTTCTTTCGAATAGCCTCTGCACCCAGCTTTGCCTCAGCCTCCTCAATCATCTTTTTCCTCTCTGCCTTTTTTCTCTGCATGGCCTCTTGTTGGGCGTATCGGAGTTCTTTCTGTGCCTCTTGAGCAGCCTTCTGTCGTGCAGTCTCTGTCTTAGACCGAGCCTGAATCATGCAAACCAGCCAATCAAGGACTAAGCATAACAGGTTCATAAGTCATAAGGCCAGCATAATTGGTAATACGATAGAGTAAATTCACCCACCTGAGAACTCAATTTATATCTTCCGATCAAGTCAATATAATATGGAACAAGTGCCACCAGTCGAGTCATATCAGCCATGTCCTTAGCAGCTGGAAGCACAAACTTGAACGACAATACTTTCTTGTGTATGCCAGGGTGATTGTCGGAGAAATGCATTGCAATTAAACCTTTTCCAAATTTCTCAAAAGCTTTTTCACCAAAAACCTGCAGTATTTCACTAACAGCTGAATAAACCTCAACTTTGACAGAATGCGAACTATGCAGATGATCCAAGACATTTCATATAACATACTAGATAATCCTGGATATGATTGCATGCATTGAAATTGAATGAAGCCAAATGTGATGAAGTGCTTATAGAAAATCGAAATACTAATGTACCACAAGTTCACATAGATGGCATCTAGAGGACATGTAACTAACAAGCCGGGACGGAACCAGGTAGAAGAAAAAAGGGTCAGTGGCCCTTCTAACAAACACTCCATGAAATGAAACAGGAGAATGCAGGAGGAGGATTGTAAACTTACATCACAAACAGCTACATGAAGCATTATCCTCTTAACATCATTGGATACATAATTATAAGTGGCAGTAGACAAGTAGCATTATTTTAGCAATCTCATCTCAAAAAGTAACACAAATGACCAAAATATATGCCAAGATAACAACTACAGCTAACAGACAATCCATCAATATCTTTCTCTCGTGCATTGATATACAGAGATACAAACAGTCCATTTCAAAAGCACATAATGATTAATGGAAAAGAAAAAAGAGAAATTGAACCTGGTCCATGACTGCATCGGTGATGAAATCAGAGGCAACTTCCCTGGACTCAGAAACAACAGCGAGGTCATCAGCAACCCACTTCCTGGAGGTGGGAGGGGTGAGGACATTCGCAAATCTCTGCAAATCCCTGAGATCCTTATGCATAGCTTTGGCAACCTTCTTCCTAGCCATGGCGAAAACGACATGATCCATGGCATCATCGTTCATGTAAACCTCAAAGGTAATCTCATCCCTCGTCGGGACCACCAGATTGTAAATCCGAGCGATGAGATCGTGCCTGCTCTTCAACTCCAACGTGGCCAACAACCCCTGGCAGTACCTTCTGCCGCTCGCGTAGAACTTGAACGTGGTTTGGCCTTCTTTCAACAACAAGGGTGTGTCGTCGCCACCGTCACCGATCCCCAACAGGCTAAAGTTCTTGTCGAAGATGGAGTCCTTGGCGGCGAACTGTGCGGCCCACGAGAGGGCTATGTTCTCGTTCTCGCGTTTTCCGGTGAAGTAATTGATGGCGAACATGACGAGAAAGCTCCCGCAAATGATCTCAACGGTGAAGGAGCGCGAGGTCTTGGCGTTTTGTTGGGCGTCGTCATTGTTAGCGGCGGTGGTGTTATCGGGGGATTTGGGATCGGTGGGTAGGTCGCTGGGGTCGGAGTGGGAGGTGGCCTGATCGACGGGCACGCCTTCGAATTCATCTTCGTCCCAGAAATCGAAAGTGGTGGGAGGAGGAGGTGGGGAGTTGGGAAGATTGGAAGGTGGAGGTTGAGTGTTGGTGGGATTGGTGGTAAGAGGCTGAGATGGCGGTGGTCGGAGAGAAGTGGGATCTATAGATGAGTCTTCGAAGTCATCGTCTTCGGCATCGAAGCCTTCGAAGTGGGAATCGGCGTGAACGAGAGCGAAGATGCAGAGAAGAGCCAAGAGTTTTGGAATTGCCATCGAGAATCGAGATTGGGATTGGATTCGATCGAAAGAGAGAGAGAGAGTTGAAGGAAGGAAGAAGAATAATTAATTAATTGGGTTGGGTTGGGTACTTACTTGGGTTAATGGATTACCTCACCGAATTCATTGGTGCTCCTAATTCCAGGTTAACATCTTCTACTTCCCCTTCAAAACTAAATTCTAAGTGCTAGTTTTGGGCTCATCACTTTGTGGTTATTAATTAAGTTAATTAATATATCAATTTTATAAAAGTTTATATACTTTTCTCGATTTACTCTTATGTGGAATAAATGATTCGGTTAGTGCTACCGTCAGGTTGGAAAGTATCTTTGAAGTTTAAGTTTATATTCAAAGAGAATAACAATGTCGCTGATTTCTTAGTCCGGCAAGTCTATCGGGATGTCGTCAGCTTTTGGATTCAAGTTGGCAGCAAGTAGTTTAAGTGAGATTTTGGTGCATATTATTATTGGCTTATGTACAATGATCCCTTGTCATGTTTGGAGGCTTCCCCCGTCGAGTGTGATTCCCACTTTGTGCCGATGTTGTTCCTTAGTTTGCTGTTTCTTTATACTTCCTCTTATACAAAAAAAAAATAGTGTGAAAAATGAAAACAAATGTTTTTATAAACTAATAAGACGTCTTCTATAAAGGGACATCAAATGTGTTTTTTATCGAGTTTTATAATTAGGAGTGAAATGAAATGTTATGAAGATTAAATGATGTAATAAACTATTTTATTTCAAAATTTATGTTTATTGAGCCAATAAATTTAGATAAATATATTATACTGACTTATCTATTCAATCTTTAAATTAGATTGAAATTTGGTTAGACAAAATGGTGAGATGAATATTTTTTTTTCTTTTTACTTTCATTCATCACCACTACCACCAACACCACCATTTTTTAACAGCCATATTGATTGACATCATCTATTATTACTATTTTCTTGACTTTCTCTATCATATCATTTATGTCGACACTACAAGAAAACTTGAAATTACATACAGCTCGGTAACCGTCGGTAATGTAGATTTGTTTTAAAGAAAGTAACATTAGTGAGAACTTAAACCGTTAATAATTGGCGGGAATTGAGGGGGAAAATAGTTTTTACGTGCGAAATCGTCAGAGGCAAAGTTTTCGGCAGTGCTTTCAATAGGAAGCGATCCAATCGTTTAGTCTATTTTTTTTTTCAAAACTTAGAATGTGACCTTAGTCCCATGACAACAACTTTTTGTCGATTGTGAAGGCTCTCCTCTTGTATATGCATGTTATATATACAAAAGCCATTTTCATTTTTTCTTTTGACCAATGTATAAATATTTATATAATTTTGAAATACTTGCTAATTGCATTAGGAATTACTACACATCAGCTCGACTAAACAAATTGAATTAATGGATAAACTTGTGAGTTGGTTTAGGCGTTAGTTTGCAGGTCATCATCATGCACAGCAACACAATCTGATTTTTTGTCTTAGCCTTCAAATAACAACCTCCCATGATGTTTTTCAGTTCACTCTATTCCTATATCAACTTAACTGATCTGAAGTAGAAGCAAAGAAAACAAAATGGACCTAACAAATTAACCCTCAAATATTACAACTCTGTTTCACAATATTCCTGCAGTACTCATTCTCTTCATTCAACAATGGAACCTCAACCAATCTCTGAAACCCCTCCCCTTGATCACACCTCCACCGTAGACACTTCCCGTCCTTTCACCTCCGTCAAAGAAGCCGTAGCCATCTTCAGCGAACGCCTTCTTGTCGGAGAAATCTACTCTCCAAAGCCATTCTCAGACACTCCTTATTCTCCTATAATTAAGAGAGAACCATCATGGAGATTCTCATCACCATCACCAAATTACCCCATCAAACCAAAAGAAGAAAACAATGTGAACGCCCTTTCTGACACAGCATTTTCTCCTCCTGTTAAGCGAGAACCATCATGGAGGTTTTCATCACCAAGCCCCATCAAACCCAAGGAGGAAAACAATGAGAATGCCCTGTTTGATACCTTGAAGAAGCTGGAGGCAGAGCTTGAGAAAACCAAGGTGGAGCTGAAGATGCTGAAGGAAAGAGGGAGTGAAACGGAGGTGGCGTTGGCAACTCTGAACGCGGAGCTTCACAAGAACATGTCCAAATTGGCTCAAGCTGAGGCTGCAGCGGCAGGGAAGGCTGCAGTAGTGGCAACAAAGACAGTGAGGTTTGAGATTGAGAGAGAAAATGGAGAGAAGGAACTGAACATGATAAGAGGAGGAGAAGAAGAAGAAGAGAAGAAAAGGGGTAATAGAAGAAGGATGAAGGAGACAGAAACATTGGCTAAGATACTGAGTCTTGGAGAAAACGACCATCTTTTCGGAGGGAAGAAAGTGAGGAAGCAGAAGCCTATCATCCCTCTAGTGGGGGATTTCTTTTTCAAGAGAAAGAGTTCTTCTACTACAAATCACCATAATCCTCTTTATGCTTCTCCTTTTTAATTAATAATGTATTGCTTTTTATTCATGTTTAATTGGGAAATTGGATGATAACAGGTGAAAGGTGAAAGTTTTTTCTTTTATTGATTGGTGTTTTCTGAGAGGTGTGTCTTCTTTTTGTCTTGGCTTGGCTTGTAAAAATTGAAGTTTGTATGATCTATCCACGTAAAATTAAGGATCAGGCTCTTCAAATATGCTGTCTAGCTATTGAAAATTCTGCAAACAATGGAAGAGTGGAGTAGTCTAACTGAGAAAATAAAGAACAAATGAATCTTTTAGGAGCACATAGAGGGAATTTACTTCTTTCATATGCATCTGACTTTAGAACGAGATAACAAAACCAAATTTATGTTAAAATGTTTATTTAAATAATTATATATGAATATGAGTAAGTCATATATTTAAATAATATATAAAATGTATACCACGGCATTTATTTATATAATATAATGGAAAATGAAAAGGGCACGGGCCTAAAGAAAGGAAGGAAGTGGCTTCGTTGGATCGTGTTTGTTCTGTTTGGTTGGTGATAGAGAAAGAGAGGAGAAAGAGACAAAGGTATTTGATTTGAATCCCTAATTGAGATTGAAATGATGCGATTGCAAGGTGTGGTGCTGAATACTCAATCCTCCTCCTGCACCAGATGCCTCGAACCTCCTTCATCTTCCTCCAAACAGGTTCGTTCCTTTCGCCTTCTTCTCTCTCAGATAATAATAATCACCATTTTCTGTTGTCTAATGAATCTAATTTGTCGATTTCGCTTCTCAGGCTACCAAGTTTTTTGGCACCCATGTTCCTTTCCACAGGAGAGGTAGCCCGATGCATCCTCCTTCTGTTCGGTTTCGTTTACCGCACTCCACACGCACCCTTGGTAAGCTTTATTCAATACTTGGATTGGAATTTCTATCTTATAATTTCTACTTATTGTTACTATCTACCTATGCATATAGTTGATTAACTCCTAGTATTCTAGTATATCAACTTTATATATATATATATATATGATTATCATGCTTTCAATCATTTAAGCATGACATTTGAGGCCTTTGTTTGTTAGTGTTGATTCCAAATTCAGCTTCTGATTGTCTTTCTTTTTGTTTATTTTACAATTGGGGCATGCAGCTGTGAAGGCCGTTGCTACTCCAAATCCAGCTCTGGAATTGCCTTTAACTGCTGAAAATGTGGAAACCGTGTTGGATGAAATTCGACCGTATCTCATTGCAGATGGTGGAAATGTGGCTTTACATGAAATTGATGGCAATGTTGTGCGCTTGAAGCTACAGGGTGCATGTGGCTCATGCCCCAGTTCTGTTACCACAATGAAGATGGGCATTGAGCGTCGATTAATGGAAAAGATCCCTGAAATAGTGGCAGTGGAACCGATAACCGATGCAGAGACCGGCCTTGACCTAAATGAAGAAAATATAGAGATGGTTAGTTCTTTGTAGCCTTACTCTAGTCTTTCATATTGCTAGTGCTACTGTGTCAATTCAATCTCCCAATATTTATTTTTTTCCTCTATTGAGAAAAATTCTACAATATTATCTCTATCAAATGCAAACACACATGTAACACATGAAACGAAGCATATATAGTACTTGAATGGAGTTGATTGAACAAATAATCAAACTAAGAGAATGTAAAAGATATAGTTGTTGAAGTTTCTTGGAATTTCTTTGACACATCAGAGTCGATGTGCTTCAAGGGAAGAAAATTAATAAATGAGAAACACTGTACTATTATATAAATTTTTGGCAATCTTAGAAGGCAGCAAAGATCATTTGTGATAGGTTACACAAATTATTTGTTATCTAAGTTTACTTTAAACTCACACATTATGATGATGCCCTTTCATGTGAAATGTTGCAAGTTTTATACAATAGGAAGTGAACCCCACCTTTCCGTTGAGAGAAATTCATCACATAGGGAAGGAAGCCTTTCCAGTGGCTATTTATCAAATCTGTACATTGTGTACTTGGCGGAATGGGATTTCAGATTGAGTATCGTCTGTTACTCATGGATCTAAACCTCAATAATCAATATCAGGCCCTGCGTTTCAGTGAAACAAAGATGCCTTATCCCTCTATATGGTTAAACTATAAATGTTGTGCTTCGTTTTGCTGTATATATATGGTGATGGTTACTGAGTCTGGTCTAAGATTACGATCAAATTAAACTTAGGTTTCTGTTCATTGCATTGAAAGTATAGTATATCTGCATGTGTGCCGTTCTTATTTATTGGCGGAAAGAAGTGGGACAAAAATGGACTTTATTTTGTCTCCTTTTATTCATTATATCAAAGATTCACAGCAAGTTAGTATTGCCATTGTGAATTGCAGGACCTGTTCAGTTCTTGTCTTATATATTTAATGTTTCTGTAACATTAGTATGCAATGTTGGCAAGAGTTTAATATGTAGTAACTGCTCCAGGCTCTAGAGGAAATAAGGCCATACCTGGTTGGAGCTGCTGAAGGAGTTCTTGAATTGGTAGCCATTGATGAGCCAATAGTAAAGGTCCGAATCACGGGTCCAGCTGCTAGTGTCATGACTGTGCGTGTTGCTGTTACACAAAAATTGCGAGAAAAAATACCTGCCATAGCAGCAGTTCAGCTTTTGTGAAAATTTGGTTCAATACTAGAATACAATTGTCATGACATTCTTGTAATTTTTCGTGAACAGCACTAGTGAAATAAAAAGTGTTACATGTCAATGTATATACATATGTATGTAGCTACATGATGAAGTTCTCTTTTATAGCATTGAAATGTTCTTATATAGTGCAAGAAGGCTTCTTCTACCATGACAGTCAAACTACAGTTTGTCTCATTGTTGTAATGCCCGTCAGTTTTGCATTGACGATTTAAGAAACTTGTTAATGTTTAAGAAACTTGTTAATGTATATCACTATGGGTTGTCTAAATGACCCATGATAAAGTTTGGGTTAAATAACCCATCATCCAAACTTTATCATGGGTCATTTAGACAACCTCATATCACTATATCGAGATCCAGACGAATCAAACGTGGTAAAATCCCTCTAGATTTTCTACTTCACATCTTTCCTAGGTTCACTCATTTGTTATAAATTTATATTATATTACTTATTAATTTTAACAAAGTATGATTTTTTTTTGAATATACAAAGTATGATGATTTAATTAAAACATTATTAATTCATTTATACCAGCTCATTTCATTAAATAAAATTTGAGAGAAAAGATTATGCACTAAAGTTTTTTTACACCGTCAACCAATCAGATTTTAAGGATGTGTCACGTCAATTAAAGAAATTAAATAAAAAGATAAATTTTTTCACATCCTTAAAATCTGATTGGTTGATGGTGTAAAAAAACTTTACACCATCAGTGCATAGAAATTAAACTAATCAAATTTTAGAGTTAGACTAACTTTTGAGAAATATTGATTTTTATGAAGATAAATAACTTTTATAGTATATAATTTTTTGCTTATAAAAATCTTACAAAATTAGTGTAATTTTGCACTTTTCAGATAGTTCACCATTTTTACCTAACATTTTCATTCACTTACAGCTAATTTATCAGCCAATTGACTCATTCACTAAATAAAATGATAGTATTTTTTACATTATAGAGATGAGAAAAGTGCATGCAATAACATTATTCCAAAATTGATCTAACCTTGTATTTGTATTCATAAACTATTAAACTTACAAAACCTCTTATTTATATTAGAAAAAGTGCACACAATTGACATACGTACAGCCTCTAATGTATTTTTTATCGTTATAAAACCATATATTCAAACGATATTTCTTTTTTTTTTTTGAAAAGTTCAAACCATATTTCTAGATACAACATGTTTGATGCAAACCAAATAGGTCATAGCACTTAAAAAAACTAATTTAATGTTTTTTCAAGCAGATTAGCTTCAACCCTTCAAATTATTGTAACATAATTTATAGCCAAATTAAATTATTGTAACATAATTTATAGCAACAATTGCGTAAGATGGACCGGTAGACAGTGACATGTGATCATGATCAGTGAACTATGCAAATGAAATCTGATGTTTGATTTAAACCAGATTGGGTTCAATAGTTTTTTTCTTTTCATTTTTCTTGGAAGGGCGTTTGGGAAAGCTCCATAACAGTAGAAACTACAAAGAGCCATAGATGAGGCATAGTAAAAACATATAGGTGTCCCATTCAATCTCAAATTTCGCAATGTAATAAATGTTCACACAAAAAATCTCAAAAATTTCTAGGAATAATTGGCTTCTCTTGGTGTATATATATATTACATCAAAATTTTAATTGTTTCAACCGTAAACAAAGTTTTACGAATATAAATTCCTGGAATAATATTTCTTCGGAAGATTGAATAAGATAGATGTGGAGTGTGGAATAAAATTTACCCACTGCATTATATTGATTGATTCTCCACCAATAAACTAGAAAACAGAGGGCCTGAAACTCGCACACCAGGTGCCCTTCCATTTGGGGCAAGCAATGCTCTCTATTTAACCAGGTGCCCTTCCCTTTTATAGATGAGATCCACCTATCACAAGCATGTGTTTAGCAAAATATCCATATTTTTATTGATGGCAGTAAACTTTAATAAGTTTATCAGCACCGGCCGTAAATAACCAGGGCTGTCTGGGATGAAATTTGCAATCCAATATCCCTGCAATACAGCCAACATCCATGTAAGATAAGAAATGTCTTTTTTGAACATGGTAATATACGTAATCTCTAAATACATCGTCAAGTGGAAAGTACATCAAACATAAAGGATTGTTGATCATGTCAACAAAAACACCAAAAAAAATTGGGCTTATTATTGCGTCAGCTGAAGTCCAAAGCTATTAAAATTTAATCAGCAAGTATGGGTCTGCATTGTGTCTTTCCTACTTTCTTTGTATTTTTATGCATATTGCTCAACCATCACAACCCGGCAGGATTTTTATTTCTTACTATTATCTGCCTATGCTAATAAAAAAATATATATACCAACTAACCTATAAGGACCACAATAAATGTTCACCAAAGCAGCAAGTAGACTTAAATCTGTCACAAACAAGGATATGCCAGTACAGAACAAAACCTAAATTTTGGTTCTTCTGATCCAACAATCATAAACTGATATTGGAGTTAAATCGCTTGATTTGTCTTCTTTTTTTCTTCAGCTAACTTAGATAAAACTAACACAATTCAATGGATATAACTTTCGTCAACACACATCTCCAAACTAATAAACCGTCACCCTTTTAGGAGATAAGCGAAAAAAAAACATCAAGCAATATGCTGGCTCTGCTAATAAGCCAAAAATAAACAGCACTCACCTCTACCATTTGAATTTGTATGGCCTCGTAGAATTTCCAAAGGAACAATAAGAGGATTTTGATTGAGATCAGAATAAACCATTCCGTGAAAAACATATGCAGTGCAATCATCTGAACATGAAGCAAACAAGGGATATGAACGGTGGAAGACCACATTGTTGATATCTTTCGGGTGACACCTACAATATCATCACATTATTAAAAATGCTGTCATGACATAAATACAGAAAAGTGAGGTTTTATCTCCAAATTGTAGCATATCAAAGAATTAATAGCATAATAAGAATGTTAGTTCAGTCTTAATTTTTCCGGTAAATTCCTTAAAGCAAATTATTTCTACCAGTCATTCTAGCGACTTTATAGCATACTGTAAAATATGATCTGCATTAGGAAGCAGAGAACCTGTGGCACAAAAGAATGTGCAGTTTGCTATTGATTTCAAATTTAAATTAACTACTAAAGACTTACTTAAGAGTTTTATAAGGTTTAGATGAAAGGTCCATGTCAAACCAGCACATTTTCCCTTCTTTGCTCCCCACAATTAAATTATCTCCTGCATGAATGTGCACAGATAAACAATTATGAAAAAAAAAATTCAGTGGTTACAACTAGAGGAAAACTGATTACAATATAATTTATTCACAAAATAATAATCATACCTCCAGGATGAACTGCAATGGACGAGGCTTCACTAAGCCCAGTATAAAGCTTTTTTAAGCGCTTAGACTTCACTAAATCATACACACGAACAATCCTTTTTGTACAAACAAAGAAGATGGAAAGGGATGGATGGAAGGTTGATCCAACAACAAGTTCGCTTAACTTAAATGGAAGTTTTTGTGTAACCTTCTTCGACAATTGGTGGATCAGAACTGATCTAGATTCACGTAATTAATACGTCAAGGAAAAACACGAACAAGTCCCTAATTTAATATCTCATGCCTGTAAGTTTCCTTTCATCCACTTAATATAAAAGTCAACTAAAAAGTTAGTAATCAAGAACAAGTTTAATACAGTTTGTTTTCAATGAGATCCGTCAATCAAATATCCACACACAAAACAAGTCGTGAATGGCAGAAGATATGACATGGAATGGGGGAAATGACAAGACAAATAAAACTCACGTCTAAATGGTTCTTTATGATAATTAGATGTGTCAAAAGCCAACCAAGCCCCATGCCATGTTTGAGGAAGATAAAACTGCCAATAAGGTATATATGCAGTGACATGCGTGTGCAATAAAAAGTATGTGCACCTTTATGTTCATTATGTCCTTACAAGTTATAAAGAAAAGTCAAGCATATAAAATTTCAACAGCATAACTAAAATAAAAAGAAAATTGAACAGTTATCACCACATTGAGATGTAGACTCATTGTTGTCATTTTCAAGTAATTAACCAATGATAATGAAATATGTATCAGTTTACTCTAAGGCCGCAAATAAAAAGGATATCTGCTGGCATCACTGTTGAAAAGTAGTCACCTCTCCGGTGCCATTCCACAGAAGTAACAGTCTGCGTGAAGACATCCTCTAAAGTTCAGTATAAAAAAATTCAACATTCAACAAAAAAGCAAAAACCAAATTGGAAATGGAGACAAATATGGAAATACCTTAATATGTTTTAACCGTATACCCGCATGTTTATCATCTCTAAGCCAGCTTACACTAGGAGATTGTTTGCCTGCAAACACAAGCATTGTCAGAAAATAACAATAAGCATACAAGCAAGGGAATCAGACATCATACGCATTGATGCGAATATAAAGTCAATATCCTCCCATAATGACCAGTAAGCTTTAAATTCTGAGCTTAACTTTTTTTTCCTATAATTAAAAGTTAAGTTGAGGGTCATAGGTCAACTTAGGAGTCGGGGACCCTTCGAGCCTTCTTTTGAATCAATGGTTAGAATAAATCCAAAGAAAGAAGTGGAAACGCTAACCAGAGTCATGTGATGCAATTGATGAGTCAACCCAGAGAAGCTCATTAATCCTTTTCTGTTCTTCTTCGTCGCCCACACAAGTGTTCAGTAGAAGTACATCTTGTCCCCTAAATGGAAGATTTACCATTGATTAATTTTCACAAGAAAGACATATGTAGATTAAAGAGGAAAGCTTATTTTCACTGAAACCATACTTACACTGAGACAGCCAGAATATGAATATCAGGCAGAGGGTTCCACGCAACACAGTTAACAGCTTCACCAACCTCCCATCGCCTGAGACATCTGCCAGTTTCAACCTCCCAGACACGGACAGTTCCATCACTTGAACCTTAGCAGACAAAAAAAAAATTAGGAGACTCAATTCCATCCCAGCTTAATTGAAACAGAAACATATATCACCAACACCCATACCTGAAGCCATCCACTGCCCTGATGATTCAACCGAAATTGAAGTGACTGCATCTTCATGGCCTTTATACTCGATATAGCATGTTATGGGATAAGGCTTAAGCTCCTTTCTATTTGGAAGCTTTGGCTTTAAGGCTTCAGGATCAATTTGAATCTAGAACACATGAAGGGGGAAAAATGAATAATACCAATTATATTATGATATAAATAGAATGTAACTAACAAGCGGCAACAAATTAATTTAAAACATTCTCAACAAAAACAATAAATTAGTTCTTTGATATGGGAAACCACTCACACGTTTTTTTCGAACTCGAGGACACAAGTACAAATCCATACAGCGTTCAAAACATTCCGTCATAGCATTCTCATATGCAGGGATGCTTCTAATAGATGTAAACCTGATGAAATTGATATATATTAGTTCAATAGTAGAAAAGAGGAAGGAATAAAAAATGTTAACCTTGAAAACATAGTACCTTTTCGGGATAAACTTAGGGCGGTCATCTTCAGGCATCAATTGATATGAATTCAACTCTTCTTGGGTTGGAATGTACTCTAGAGGAGGATTATATGACTCATCATGGCCTGAGAAGCAAAACTAAATTATTTACTAATAGCTAAGGGAGGATTATATGACTCATCATAGCCTAAAAGACAAAATTACTATCATCTTGAACTGCAAAATTTATGCAACATTTGATACCAGGAAATTTCTGCTTTGGTGCAGGAATGTAAGCCAAATGATTTGCTTTTTCAGTCAAACCAGAATCATCTTCCCACAAGAGATATGGACCATCTTCCTCCTTTGGCTTGTCAAAAGTTATTAATCCCTTGCGAATTGCTCTAACATACTGCACAACCTGTAGAATCGTGGAAGTGTATGAGTGATGAGAGGAACCAATTTGCGTTTTTTATCTAACCTGAACAATCTCCATACTAGTTGATTGACCCATTTCAAATTATTATGTGCAAAAAGAAAATGCAGGAGTAGTTACCTTTTTAGCTTCCCACTTTGAGGGAATAAACCTTCTTTTTGGTTCAGGTGCATTAGAAATTGGATGGTTGGCATCATCCCATTTAAACCAGTCAACATAATCCTGTACATTGAAAGGAGAGATGAAAACGAGCAACATTATGCATACTAATTTTCCTTTAAACCTTATTTGAGACAGAAAATCTAAAGAAAAGGTTAAAATGAGAAGGGAAGTTTATACAGACCGGATTTGGGTCAAAGTCAGAATGTGGTGCCCGGCTCTTGAGCAGTCTACGGACAATTTTGATCTCCTCTTTCGTCAGCTCAACTACTTCATCATTGTACTCATCAACGATCTTCTGCCTTGAATGTTTAAGAAAGACGACAAATTAAAGATGTTTTCCAGCTAGGATCAGCTTACATGAACCAAATGTAAGCCATTGTGATTATATCGAAAACCAATTATTCAGTGACTACTTAACTAAAGATACTTTTTAATAGCTTTAAATTGAGTCTTTCTTGGACAATCTCTACCTTTAATAGTTTGACTATCCTCTATGTAATCAACACTTTTTTTGAACGGAGCCTCTATAGGTATCCCTCTCATGTGTTCAATCTATCTTAGGTGCAACTCTTGCAATTTTTCCATTATCATCCTTTGATTTACATTTTCATTAAATTGAAATGTACCCAGTTTATCTATTACTAGTCATAATTTCCATTTGAGAGAGGGGGAATAAAAAACAAAAGCATTGCAATTCATATCTAAGGCTTCAGAGGTATAGTGAGTGTAGAAGTTACAGCAATAATGAAAATGGATAATAAGTTGGTGTAGAAATATGAAGCTAACCAATGCTTAGAATCATCAATGTTGGCAAGAAAGGAATCCAATTTGTCTTGCTTTTCTCTTTTCTTAATCTTCTTTCCCGTGTTGTCGTATCCAATATGGGGTTCATCCTCATACCACTGCAACGGGACGTCTCCAACAGTATTTCGCGGAGCCACCTATGAAAAGAGAAAAAGAAAAACAAAGTTAGCAAACTCAATGCATAGAATGAAAAAGCAGAATCAAGTATAACAGGAGATAAGATGGGCACCTCATCCTCCGAGGAGTCACTCTCATCCCCTCCCTGGTGGCTTTCGGAGTTCTCACTTTGACTATCTTCATCATCATCATCATCATCATCATGATCCTGCAATGATTGGTTTTAAGCAGGTTAATTATCGGTGCTGAAGAACAACATAGGTAGGATACTAAGGAAGATAGTGATGCACCTCATCTTGAGAAGATGCAGGTTCTGAATCATCGGAGCTAGCATGCTCTGGTGAGTCGAATTGAAAATCAGATTGAGATTGGGAATCCAAGGAGTCATCTGAAGAAGAGTCGGCGTCATCGGACTGCAAGCGTGTGTGTAGGTAGGTAAGCATGAGTAGTATAGTGAATGAAGCTAAATGCGATGAATGAGAGAGAATCGAATCCATATACCTCGTAATCGGAGTCAGAATCGGATACAGCTGGGGAAGTAACAATATCAGAAGGAAAAGGAGCTCCCTCATCATTCTCCCTCATCGTCTTGTTCTTCTTCTTCTCCGTCATGAGTTGGCTTCTGTGTTAGTTAGGGTTTTGCTCCGAGTGTGTTATGTAGACAGAAAGGGTTTTACTGACACTTGCACTTCAGAATTAGGGTTGAATTGATGGGCTTTGTTCTCTTGTAATAAAATAAACTCATACCCGACAATATGGCCCAAACCCTTACCCACTCTACTACATATGATAATACATACATATTTGATATTTTGATATTGGCTTAAATATGTTGGAGGTCCCTCTAAAATAGGGGTCCTTTGGTTAAGGCCCCTACAAAAGATTTTGGGTGGAATAAGCCCCTAATGTGAAAATAATATATAGTGATAAGCCCCTGCCGTGAGGTTCCGTTTAATTTCTGATGATTCTGCAAACGACGCTGACGTGGTTTATATTTTGTGAAAATTATTCAATTAAAGAGGGTGCCACATAAGTAAATGAGGGTTGAAAAAAATAAAAATAAAATAAAAACCCAAGTACGTTTGGGGATTTTACTTGGGTTTTTTACTTTTGAGTTTTTATTTTTTTATTCTTTTCAACCCTAATTTACTTACGTGGCACCCTAATTATTTTCAAAAAATATAATCCACGTCAGCGCCGTTTGCAGAATCATCAAAAATTAAACGGAACCTCACGGCAGGGGCTTATCACTATATATTATTTTCACATTTGGGGCTTATTCCACCCAAAATATTTTGTAGGGGCCTTAACCAAAGGACCCCTATTTTAGAGGGACCTCCAACATATTTAAGCCTTTGATATTTCTCACCAAATTCCTTTCTTTCTTTTATTTTCTAAAAAAATCTTTAAAATGTTAATATTCATTCATTCATTCATTAATAGATTGAATTTTGAAGATTCAATGGATGATTTTTTTATGTTTTATGAAATGAACTTCACTAATCAATATCAATATCAATCAATATCAATATCAATATCAATATCAATATCAATATCAATATATATTAGAAAAGAACAACTTCTAGCATGACGTGTCGGCACCAGATTCATTTTTAGTGACGTGTCATTCTCATAAAAAAATTCCACGTATCATTCTCAGGTATTTTTAGAGTATTAATTAATTTTTATGGTATTTTTATTGAATTTTCATATTTTTAATTAATTCAGGATTTTATGAGTTTTTATTGTGATTTGCTAGATTTTGGTAGTTTTTATCTATATTTGTTTCTCTATTTTAGATTAGTATCTACATAAAGAAATATTTTTTTAAGATTTTGTTTAAATAGTTAAATAGAGATATGTTTAGATAGATTTAGCTTCTTTTTATCTCTTTGTTAAATTAATAATAAACTAAATCTTAACAGATATTCAACCGAGTAAAGATGTAACAGAAGGGGAAATTAATCAGGGACTGCTAAGTTAGTTAGATGTTATTATAGTAGTTACTTAGTACTAGAACGAGATGAGTTATAAATAGAGAGAAATCAAATTAGAGGAACACATTATGTAGCATTATATATCTCTCATTAAGTATGTCCTTTAGTATCTGAAAATATTGCTAAAGTCTGGTATTGAACATGTCTTAAGCACAAGAGAAAGTTCTCATCTTAGGCCTTTTCTCAGAATCCTGATTAATTTGATGTATCAGATGAATTTGGCAGAGTTTCTCATTAGCTGCGGACTGCGGTTGTTTCTATATTGTTTCCATTTATCACCTAAGAGAACTGTGTTTACTTAAATTTTCAAACTCATGTAAGGATGTAACAGAAGGGGAAATTAATCAGGGACTGCTAAGTTAGTTAGATGTTATTATAGTAGTTACTTAGTAATAGAACGAGATGAGTTATAAATAGAGAGAAGTCAAATTAGAGGAACACATTATGTAGCATTATATATCTCTCATTAAGTATGTCATTTAGTATATGAAAATATTATTAAAATATGGTATTGAACGTGTCTTAAGCACAAGAGAAAGTTCTTCGTGCAACACATAGATAAAAAGTGATTGTTTGAACTTATAGGTCGAAATCTAATTCCTATGAGTGGTAAATAAAAAAATCAATATGATGTCATTACTTTTTTCATAACTTTTTGAAAAATTTAAAAAGAAATAAATATAGAGGCATGATAATTTGATGATTAAAATGTGTCGTGCGGAGATTAGAAAACATTAATACATATATAGTGTATTTTTGTTTAAGTTAAACTATAGGGTTAAGAGTTCTCACGGGTATGAACATTTTACATGAAAATTCATGTAAAATTAACAGAAAAAGCTCATATGGGGCAAAAAGCTAGAAATAAACCAAGGTATTGATCCATGCCTCAAACACAAGAGCAAATTTCATCGTAAAAACACTAGAAATATTTGTTATGGAGATGCACACAATTTTCCACTGCTTATCTTTCTGACACCTAAAAGCGGCTATTGTTTGTATTTGCGTATAATTTTCAATTGATATGTTTTAATTTTAAACTACTATAATGCTACCTACGTGAGATTTTATTTTATATAAAAAGTATCATTATACTTTTTTATACAATCATTATATTCTAAACTAATTGATTGATATTATTTTAATAGAAAAATTTAATATAATTAATTTTAGTATTGTTTTCAAAATTGTAACTTGTAAGAGTGTATATTTATATATATTTATAACTATAATAGTTGGATAGTAAGAAAAGTACGAGGAATAAAAAATATTAATACATATGTACTATAAAATTATGACCTAAATTTATTAGTGCTAACAAATTAAAGTTACGAGATCTCACCGGGAGGAACATTTTATATGTAAAATGAAAATTTGTAGGAGTTAAAAAAAATTCATTTTTTCTATAACTTAAGTGTATTTTTAATAATTTAAACAATAATTATATATTTATGTATTATTACATATCTAAAACACAAAAGCATTACCCTTTATGCAACACGAGTACATCTTCACAAACAAAATTCAGTTATACCTCACATATGCAAAACTTAAAGCTTTTGGCTTATTAACTTCTGTGTTTTTCAAATCTTTATATTAGTTAATGAAGTGTATGCTTACAAAACACTAAAATTGAGTGTCTGAATTTATGTTCTTTAAATATCTACATCTTTATTATGATTATTCTTACATTCTTAGCATCTTAAATATTTTATAATTTAAAATATTAATCGATGTATCAAATACAATAAACAAATTCCCCGTGCAACGCGCGGGTAAAAAACACTAGTTCAAAAAAAAATTGATATTGTACATCAAGGAGTTTTCATTGCTTATGCTCTTTTAGGTAGAGACGTTCAATTCCCTTATTTATGAACCGTTCTAAATCATTCTATTCGAAATTGAAAAAAATAAAAATAATGCACCCACGAGGAAATATAATCAGGTGCACCAAAATATTGTTGCCTTGTCCTTTTTGGCTGTTGCTTACTCATCTAAGTCAAAAGTCATCTTCATTTCCCTATCATCATTTACCCATTAAAAAAAAAAGTACGGAAAAAATGTGTAGAGTAGATCTTTTTTTTTTTTGGGTCAACAATGTTTGGAATTAAAACCCGAAGGATTGCTAAACGGCACTTACAACATGTGAGACTAAATCTCAGGGAGTGCTATTAGCAATGTACAAAAACATAAGACCTTGAAGATCAAACATGCACACTCTGCTAAATCAATCAGCATAAGTCATGAAGTAAAAACCCTTAAGGTCATACAAAAGCTCCTAATCACCCTAAATTAACATAAAGCTAAAAGGCTTCTGAGCAAAGGAAATAAATCTGTTTTTAACCAGTGCTCCCTGAGAAACAACACCATCGACTCTGCCGGGGTTGCAAACGTGCTGCTATCCGAGAAGCCCAACATGAGAGACTTCAACAACATCCATAGGGGCCAAACTAGCATCTGAAAACAAGGGAGAAGAGCAAATTTTTGCAGATCCCAAACATAACAGCAATAAGAGCTACAGGGACAGTGGAAGCGGGAGGGGCAGAAAAGGATGGAGGTGACAACAACGGTGCAATCCGGCCAAGGTCGCAAGGGGATCGGCAACAGGATAGAGGAAGGCGGCGGTGGAGGTTGGAGGTTGGGACAAAGGCAGGATATGGTGAGAGGTTGGAGGTTGGGACAAAGGCAGGATATGGTGATGAAACGTCAAGGAGGAAGAGGCTCATAACCGTGGAGGAATGATGCTCGGATCTGGAAGGGGAGAGTGTTGCATAACGGTGGCCGGATCTGGAGGAGGAGTACGGCGCAGAGGAAGGTCACAATGATGGAGGTGAAGGCTGGAAGCAAAGGAGAGAACACAAACACACCAAAAAACCCACTTATTTGGGTAATAAAACCACCTAATGTGGTAAGAGCCCACCATTTTGTGGGAAAACACCTACCTAAAGTAGGAAAAGGACCTCCCTAGAGGAGGAGGGGAGCTCCCCAAGGGGGAGAAGCCCCCAAGGGGAGTGGAAGCATAGCTCTGTAAAAAAACCCTAGCAGAGGGTTAGGAAGAGAGAAACGGTTGCGCAGTAGAGATGTATATATGTGTATAGTACAGACTATATGTGTAGAGTAGATCGTCTGTATTGGATATCTGGATTCTAATGTAAGCAAAGAGCCAAAGAGGCGGAACTTAGTGGGCTTGAACAGCTGGTAATTGTTTTTACTGCTAGCTAGTAATATTGAGATACAGTAGAATAATAAAACATTGTCCTATTGAAAATATGAGTGACTCTTTAACTAGTTATCCATGTTTAAATGCTGTGAGCATTAATGAGTTTGAGCTCGTTTTGTATGCCGTATTATATGTTATAGTATTAGTTTATACAATACATTATGAGTTTATCTATTGTTTGATGCTGACATATACTTATCCATCAATTCACTTTTTTACATTAAAATGATAGATTATTTAATTCATCATGTAAATGATAAATAAGACATAATAAAAGTGTGATGTATAAGCTACTTATCATTTTTTAATTCACTGTCACCATCACCCTCTGCCACTATCGCTACCGCAACTACCTCAGTTCTTCCCCAAATCCCTAAATTCTTCAAAATTTTCCAATTAAATAGAAAATAATACAATAATCGACTTGCAATTAGATTAAATAAAGCCAAGAATGAATCCATAAACATAATTGAGAACTGGTTCAACACATAGTTACAGAGTCAATCCCTAGTACAAAAAAATGTTTAGTTGTTCATGCCAAACAATGAAAACAAATAGAAAAAAATCATAACCGGACTAGAATGGTAAAACTTTTGCCATAGCAAAGTCCCAATATCTCCAAAGCAGCCTTCCTTGAACTCTCAATTCGTTCCAGTGTGAAAATGTCTCATTAAATTCGTAAAAATCAAGCTTATATAGGAACTTGACAAATTTGGTATAAACTCGTTAACTATTGGATCGACTGAAATTTTGATATGTTGTTCACAACACATTGATTTTCATCTTGATAGGCCGGGTTGTCAATAAAATGTGTGTGTTAAGAGAAACAACCCAGGAAAGTAGCATGCACAACCATGTTTTGAGTTAAATCTTCCTTTATCTTATTTTCACATGAGATAAATCATAGTTGTATGAAAAATAACTAAAGTACCATAATTAATAATTAAAAAAATAAATGAAAAGTATCACTAAAGCTCGGGTTATCAACACTCCATTGTTTTTCCAAAACTAATAAGAGATCCAATAAATCAACATATAAAATCTCTATCAATAAAAATACAGTTATGATTCATGCAAACCATAACCGTAAGCGAGTAATATTATCACATATACTTACCATTTTTTTTTTCTCTCATTCTCTTCCATACTATACAATATACATATCACATCTATTTTTTTTTTCAATTCACTTTATTTAGGTATATCGACATAAAAAAGTGGGACAACAATTTGTATGGATAAAAACGAGTGTGTTATAAAGAAAACCGTTACGGTGTGTTTGGTGGAGTGGAACTTAAGAAGAGAGAAGTACCCTAAAGAGAGTTTAGCAAGAGATAGATAATTTCCCTCTGTTTGGTTTGCATCTACCCACAAGAGAGAGATGACAGGTGGTGGGGCCATCGACTTTTTGCCCTCTCTTCAAATTGAAGAGAGATAAAGCCACGCAAGTTTGTTTTTTCCTTTTCCCTTTAGTACCCTTTTTTGTGCAGATGTATATTTGCAACTAATTTTTTTTATTGGATGCAAATGTCTTTTTATAAAAATATAACTTTCCACCTCATTCTTTCTCTTCTATCTTTCTTCTCTTTCTACCATACCAAACAACCTATCAAATCTACTCTATTTCTCATCTATTTATCTCTACTCAACTTCTCTCTTCTCTACTCTCTCTTCTCTATCTCTCTCTTCTCTACTAAACATAGTGTTAAAGTGCGCTCCTTATGTTGGCAATAGATGGTGAGAAAGTTTTTTAATGTGAAAATGAAATGAAATTCAATGTGTAGTGAAACGACATAGCAATAAATTAAAAATTGTAGATATATTAATTAATGTGAGATAAATAAAACTAGGTAGAAAGAGGGGGGTGGGAGATAAGAGATTGCGATTTGGGCCATGTGTGTGTAATTTGGAAAGAACAAAGTAGGGATTAGCAGAGAATCAAGAATGGAGTGTAGCACTCATCAACCTTCCTTCATTGTGTTAGTGGTGTCTTAGTGGTGTGGTGTGGTGTGGTGTGGTGTTACTCACAATTCACAAACACTGTAAAATTAATTTCCCTTTTCCCTTTCTTCCTGTGTGTTGTGTTGTGTTGTGTTGTGTTGTGTGTGTGCTTTCACTTTCTCTCGGTGGGTGTGGGTATGATTATGCATCTTATGCTACAATCGCAATTGCCCGATCTAGAGGAAGACAGCCTTTTGTGACCGACACGACACCACAGCTGTATCCAATCCAGGCCACGAAGGAAGGAAACTTAGATTTCTGAATTATTTACTAACCTAACCTAACCTAACCTAACCTAGGGTTTGGTGCGGGTGCCATGGCGACTTCGTCGAACCCTAGCAGCTGGCGCGAGGGCATGTCCTCCGATAACATTAAGGGTCTAGTCCTCGCTCTCTCATCAAGCTTCTTCATCGGCGCCAGCTTCATTGTCAAAAAGAAGGGTTTGAAAAAAGCAGGCGCCAGTGGAATCCGAGCAGGTACCATGGATCCGCCCAATTCATTTCATTTTACTGCTTAGCTACTAGTCTCTGATCTCTCAATTTCCTCTACTTCTCACTCACTCTTTTACTTGGATCGTGCCAAAGATCTGCCTCTTTTCTACTTTCAACTCACTCAAATCGACTAAACTCATTCATGTACAATTGCTGCATTTCAACACTTTATGTTCTCATCCATTTTTAAGCAACATTTTAGTCATGTCAATCAATCTTACCGTTATCTTAATTGTCGCATAGAAAATGGAGTTAAATGTCTCGGATTTTGTTGTTAATGTTTAAATTATGCTCAAAGTTCTGTCTACAGACTACAAGTTGAATGTTTTCAGGTTGTTGTCACTCATCAGTATGGCCATCTTTTAATTTTCTCCTACAAATTTATTATGTCGTGTTAAAATGATTTAGATGCTTCTCAACCCTATGCAATTGCAGTCGCAGTAATGGTAGTAACGGTAATGGTCGCATTGGGGTCATTCGTATTGCGGAAAATTGTGAACAAACACGGCCGAAATCATGGTTGCATTGCGGTTTCCGAAACCGCCAAAATGTTGACGTCACGGCTAAAATTACGGTCGCGGACCTTGATTTAAAACCATATTTTCATCTTAAGATTAGTAATGAGTGGTCAAGATTATTTTACCATTATCGAAATTCTAAGGAAGTGGAGTTTGATGTGACCTGATATTTAATGTTTAAATTATTGTGGAAAATCTGTCTACAGACTACAAGTTGAATGTTATAATGTTGTAGCTGACATTTCAAATAATTATCTTTGACAGGAAGTGGAGGTTATTCGTACTTGTATGAGCCGCTTTGGTGGGTGGGCATGATAACTAGTGAGTCATACATAAATCGCTTTCTTATGATGTGATAACAATTGTTCGTGCAAAATCTTGTTGATTGAATGGCATTGGTGAACTGTATCAATGATTTTTGCTTTCCCAAGTGTATCCCCACAACATCTGATATTTTTTTTCAATCTTTTAGTCAATGTTATATTTTAAGTGCTGAATTTAATCTAGTTAGTAACTAAACTTGTATGAATTGAGTTCTATGCCAAACCTTATCAAATCCAAAGAGGAGTATTCTTCTGTATGTTTTTCTCTTCATCTCTTAATGATTTGTGACTTTAGCAAAAATTACAATTTTAGGTAAGTTATCTAACTTTTTACAACTTTATTATCCAGATTTATGTTAAAAATTCTGCTAAAGCTTGTACCTTTTCCATCTAATCTTCTAACTTTAGTTCTTAGATTTTCTTGCTTCACACATGTTCCAAGGGAATATTTCTGCTGGGACACAAAAGTCATCCGAGGATATGACAAAATATCTGCATTCAATTTATTGATATGAGTTGTTTATAGCTAATGATATAAATAAGTGGTTTAAAGTTTCTATTCTAATACATTTGCTATTTCAACAGTGATTGTCGGAGAGATTGCCAATTTTGCAGCATATGCATTTGCTCCAGCTTTATTGGTCACCCCTCTTGGTGCTCTTAGCATTATTATAAGGCATGAAAAATATTTAGTTTTATATTGATGCTTGAATGTGGGTAAATGCTGATTTGTGATGTTTTTTGTTTTTTGTTTTTGCAGTGCTGCCCTTGCTCATATTATTTTACGGGAAAGGCTACATATCTTTGGAGTTCTTGGTTGTGCTTTGTGTGTTGTGGGGTCTACGACAATTGTTCTACATGCCCCTCAAGAACGGGAAATTGAATCTGTGACAGAAGTTTGGGATCTTGCTATGGAGCCTGGTAGCCATGTTCCAACCTGAAATATTACTCTCTTTACTCAAAATATCATGTCAGACTACTAACTAAGAGGCTTAATCTTTCTTCTGCAGCATTTCTCTTCTATGCAGCTTTGGTTATCACAGCTGCTTTTGTTCTCATCTTCCACTTCATTCCTCTGTATGGCCAGACACACATAATGGTTTATATTGGTGTTTGTTCTCTTGTTGGTTCTCTATCGGTATGTCTAGATGTTGATGAATTTCTAGTAGTCTTTGTTCTCCCTTAGTTATCTGGTTTCCCCTGTTTTTCTGTACTTATATTGTAAGGTTTTCCTTCGACAGGTTATGAGTGTTAAGGCTCTTGGAATTGCCATAAAGTTAACTCTGTCAGGGATGAATCAGCTTATTTACCCTCAAACTTGGGTATTCACTCTAGTTGTAACTGTTTGTGTTCTTACCCAAATGAATTATTTGAATAAGGTATGATAGCTTTTTCTTAATCTCTTTTACTTCTTTTGGGAACACTAAACAAGTCCACCACGCACTTCTTTGGTTTAATTAACTTTACATTGTACCATTCAGTAAATCTGTGGAAGTATCATGTATTGTATGGTTATGCTATTATTTTTTGTAAATTCATTTTTGTTTTTGAATACTTTACATGTGTACTTTTTTCCTTATTGTGTTGATATTTGATATCAAATTGTTCAAATGGTGGTTGTTTAGTATTTACCTTGTCATCTTACTTTTGCAGATATGTTTCTGGAACCATACGCCTTTTTCCTTTGAAAACCCTTTAAGCATATCAACATCACATATGACCTTGTGATCTTTAGCGAACTACTGTTATTAATTTTGATTTTTACCCTTGATTTTAAAAATAAGATCATTTTCACCATTTATTGAATAAATAGTATCAAATATTTAAAGAAGGGAAAATGTAAAATATTTTTTTAAATGATAAAAGGAAGGTTTGATAGAAGAATTGACAGATGAGGAAGAGGGTTTCTCAGCAAGGAGCTAGAGTTGTTTGAAACCCTTTAACTAAGTTTCATCTATGTGGTATGCCCACTGTTGGAATTCCATAGAAATTCAAAACCATCCTTCATTTTGAAGTGGAGCCACATGCCTGCAGGTTGAATAGTTTTGGCCGAACACATAGACATAGTTTTACCCAACTTTGTTTCATAGAAAGAACAATAAAAATGAAAAGAAATTGGGAATTCATGAAGTTTTTTTATGAAAACCGAAAGATAAAAAAGGAGAAATAATGAATACATTATTCATTCACTACTCATTATTGTGCAGTTAATTTGCAGCCTTGCTGTGGCAGTTTTGCTTTAAGGATAATACTTTTCCTTAAAAACTCCACGTTTTTCACCATTATTTGTGAAACAGAACAACCATATTTTAGTCCATTTTTCTTCAATCAGTGAAATAGTGCACTGAAATTGATATCTTAATAACTGGCTTGCAGGTGGGTAATGAATAGGAAGGAGATCTGATGAAGCAAGTGTAATGAATGTTTTAATAATTTAAATGCATACAAAGGCAGGTTTAGGTATCTCGATGGATGGTGTATGAGAGCAAATTCATTTTCTCTATAGCTTTAAACTTGAATTTGTAGGATTAGGAGGAGAATTTAATATACAGTTGCCTAGTTCTGTGTGTCAAATTGGGCCCGATCCTGCTACTTATTAGTATTATGCAATAACTTTTACATATTGTCACCTTTTTTTAATGTGATGGCTAGTTTTTCTACCCGTGATACTAATTTTATTGTTCTTCATTCAGGCACTGGATACTTTTAATACGGCAGTGGTATCTCCAATATATTATGTCATGTTCACAACATTAACCATTGTGGCTAGTGTTATCATGTTTAAGGTAAGTCTTGTTTCCTTAACGATATTATTGTACTTCACTTCATTGCTATACTATTAAGGGGGTCTTTGGTATACAAGTTTGTTTTTCATTTCTGGGAATCATGTTTCTCGGGGATCATGATTCCTAGCAATGTTACAAATGCCTAAAATATTCCAGGAATGTTAGACAATCTCTCCCATTATCATTGAAAAGTTGTATCTACCTCTTCTCTTGGAAATGTTTTGCTGGGATATTAGTTTCCTGGGATTTTTTTTAAGAATCATACTGAACATGGCAATTTAAGATGCTCAAGTAAGATTCCAGGGAAACTCCACCCCCTATCAAATCCCCCCTTACAAATTTGTAAATTGTGCTACAGAAAATATTCAGGATTGACGGCATATTTTATAATCTGTTTTTTTAGGCCTATTGGCTAACAATTTTATTTGAAGTGTGTATCATGATTGTTTATACACTACATATTATTGTGTAGTGTATAAAGAATCATGATATACATTGAACTGCACTGCTATGCAACAACTAGGAGTGGCCAAGGGTCGCTACGCACTGCTACGGCGCTATAGCGCGCTATTGGCAACCCTGATGTTGTCGGAAGATCCTTAATGATGCTTATATACCAGTTGTTGCCTAGAACTTTGTGAACAGAGTTTTATTTGCTAGTCAAGATTCTCTAAGTGAGTCCAACATAAAACATCTCTAATTAACTGCTTGTGAATGGAGAGAGAAATATTGTTGAGAATAAATGACTATCTTTCGAGTTCCGAGACATTTACATCTAGAAGGTGTGGGAGTTGTATGGAAACTCAATGGGGTGTGAAATGTCTTTTGCTCTTTCCCTCGAATAAGCATACTGACATGAAAATCCTACAGACACATACAACTGAACAAGAATTTGTTTTCTTTGATTTACATGATTTGGATGTCTTGTATTTCGTGTGCAGGGGTTCTACTTGTTATTTACACTCTCAATGTATGTCTACTACTTTCCATTTTATAGGTTGTCATGTGATTGAGAATTGAATTTGATGTATCAGGACTGGGATAGGCAAAGTCCAACACAAGTTATAACAGAAATATGTGGGTTCGTGACAATACTTTCAGGAACTTTTCTTCTTCACAGGACTAAGGATATGACTGATGGTCATGGTATGCACTAGTGCTCCAATTGTAGTAATTTCTCATGACTTTAGATTACCACCTCTCATGCTCACATGCACTTCCTGGGGTAAGATCTTCAAGCCTTCAAGCATGATTTATTAATATTATCTTCATGTGCAGGTTTGCAATCATCTTCATCAATTAGACTTCCTAAGCATTCCGAAGAGGATGGCTTTGATGGTGGTGAAGGCATTCCTCTTAGACGGCAAGAAACTTCGAGATCGCCATGATGTATTCTTTGTGTTATATCTTGCATATCTAAATGAGCTTGAGGCGCTGGGGAGGGTTTTAGCCAACTGCCAATGTCATCGTGTATTCTACTGATTATTTTCCCTCCCCATCATATTTTTTTCCTGATACAGTTGGAGTGGAAGATGGGAGTTTCCTACCAGTCTTCTTTTGGCGTGCTGATGATTATGCTTTCTGATCTTGCCTTGTATACCCCTCTTCACTCCATACCCAAGACAAAGGCCAATGTAATTTTGTGCACACTGATCATAGATAGTGTACTTCAGTTTAAATGAAAGTATTCACCATCAAATTTTGAATTGGACAGTGCGGCAATGTTATTATCAGTGTCTGCCAATGGAACTCGAACTGACCGCCATATTCCATTCCTATTTGCACTTGTCAGAGCAAAATATGGAAGTCAGGATATGTAGATTTTAAAGTCAAAAGAATTGTTTAATACATGCATGGCATGTGGGGCCTGTTCTAAATTTTACCATATATATTCTTTGAACTTAACGAGTCACACACCCCTGGAGCGGCTTACTGATGATGCTGGTGCTGCTTCTTCTCCTCATCCCCTTCCTCACTCCCTCTCTTTCGGGATATATATAGAATAACTAAACTCACTTGCACTTGCTTGTTTTTCTGTCCCTTGTGTAGTAGTACTCAACATTCATCCCAGCCTTTGGTAAAATCATATTAGGTAAGTGCTTCATTTTAAAGGATTCGTCTTGTTATTGACCAAAAAAAAAGGATTCGTCTTGTTCTGAGGGCATTTATAGATTGTCTGATTCAAAAAAGGAAGGGGAGAAGGAAAATTAAAATTCTCCTATTTCCGATAAGTTGAAAGGGAGGGAAGACTCCGGAAGAGTGACTATGTTTAAAGATTCGACTGATGTGAAAATGCTCAAAGAATTGAGGCTTGCAAGATATGAAAGTGAAGAAGTTTGAAGTAACATCTTTTTTACTTGACCAACAAAAAAGTAACATTTTGACTTAGAGGATTGTCAATGAAAAGAGTAATTTTAGCATTTGTGAAGTTTTTGGACATTTCATAAAAAACTTGTTAGGTTTGGTCAAAATTCATGACTAGCAAATCTCAAATCATTGTCTTTCATTTGGGTTCCCAAATTTCAGATTTGAAGTAAAAAATAAGAAAATTGATTTTTTAAGAACAATTTTTTAAAACAATTCATTTGACGTTTTTCTATTTTTCTATTTCTCATTTCCATTTTAAAAAAATGACAACATATATTTTAGGAATTCAGTTATATCAATGTAAATAGTTGAAGAGTTTAATGGATATGCACTGGCAGTGTAAAATAGTTTTACACAGACATTCAATTGAATTCCGCCAAATCAGAAAATATCTTATTCTTTTAATTAAAATTAAAGTCAAATGTAATTATCTCTCCTATGTGTCATGCTTTGATTGGATGACTGTGTAAAACTATTTTACACTGTCAGTGCATATCCATTAAACTCATAGTTGAATTACAAATATTTAATTACATCACTTGATCTTATCTTTCGAATATTTTTAAAATTTTAATTTGATTATGATATGATAAGATAATTAAATCTAATTAGATAAGCGTGTTGGTATGATTATTTCATTTATTTGTGAAATTTGATGTTGAGAAACTGAAAGTGGGCGCAGACAGGGAAGAGAATGAGTTGGAGAGTTTAGAAGAAGAAGTGATTGTGATTGAGAAGCGAAGTAGATGGAAGCGAAGTTGCAAGCAAAGGCAGCTTGTTTTCTCTGGTTGGAGGGTTTCAGAGAGGCGTGTT
Source organism: Lotus japonicus (assembly GCF_012489685.1). Classification (NCBI taxonomy): domain Eukaryota; kingdom Viridiplantae; phylum Streptophyta; class Magnoliopsida; order Fabales; family Fabaceae; genus Lotus; species Lotus japonicus. The sequence continues at coordinate 67,486,597 of NC_080046.1, read as the reverse complement.
GCCTTCATCGCGTTCTTATTCTCTGTCTCAGGCGAGCCCAGCCGAGCCACCTTCTTCCAATTCAATCGAATAATCGAATTCATATTTATTTATTTATTGTTGTTTTGGTTTGATTTTCAGGTCGAGGAGGCTTTTGGTGCGAACAGGCCAGTGTTTCCTCCTAAATGGTTTTATTTTCTTAGGAAGGTAACTAATTCTAATTCATTTTTGCATCATACTAATTCCTTTCCTTTTTCTACATAGTAATATTATTAATCAACTCCTAATTTGCCAGATCATTTTTTTGCAATCCAATCAATGTCAATGTTCATTTTTTAAAAGAACTTATTGAAGAATCAAACCAGCTTGAATGTATTTTAGCATAATGAATGAGAATTTGTGGCATAGAATATGTTTCACATGATGACAGTTTCAAGATGACTGGAAGAAATCTTATTAACAATTTTTGGTCAATAACTGTATATTTTTGTCATCCATCCATGTCTGCACAAGTCATAAATCTACAATCTATGTGTTTAATGATTTAAACATCTTTAAATTTCTCTGCAGTATATTCGTCCTAAGCTCGGTTGTGATCCCTGCATTGTGGTGGATATTACCTGATCAATGCTCACAGTTTGTTTCTCATAAACTGTGTGACTCAGATGGCACTTTGAAATTTTATTATTTCTTACGTCTTCTACTCATTCAGCTCTTTTATGTAAGTATGAATATTCTATTTTTAAAGTGCACATTGATTTGAAAAAAATGCTTTGTTGCTTGCCTTATAACTTGCATGAATTTTCAGTATTTATATATATTTTAAAAAGACCTATGCATTATTCTGAGCTTAATATCACTTTGGCAAGGAATGTGATTATGTACTTTCTGCATATGAACTTTTGGATATCTATATAATTTGCCAATATTAAACAATGCGGTAACATGAAATATCTTGCCTTCAATAAAAATTTCACCAATAAATTGTACAGATCACTTATTTACATAACAGCCTACCCTGCTATATTCTATCAGTATACAATTGTGACTATGAAGTTTGAACTTAATAAGTTAAATGGTCCCCTAAGTTAAATGAACTCATTGACCCAAACATTATTTTAGAAAAGTGTGGAAGCACTATCAGAAATGTTTCAAAAACCAATGAATGATGTATCTAGTCTATAATAATGATTAGATACATCATTTATTCAATGAATCTAAAATGTTGGTTTTTGCTTATAATAGTGACCGGAGGGTGTAGGTGCTTAAGGATTTTCTCACTTTCATTGATAAGATGCGTTTTAAATATCTTTCTATGTCAACATTGCATGGCAAAAAAATTTAAAACTGAAAAGGTATAAAGAAAGAAACAAAGGCAGCTAATGTGGTTTGGGTTGGGATGAGCTTTCTCGCTGTATTAGATGCTTTTATCTGATGCGGGCCTCTGCTGTCTCACCTGCACTCACACACACTGGATGAAATGTAATGTGTATACTATAGTCTTCAAGTTGAGTGTGTTTCTCCAATTAATCTTATGTGATTGTTATGTTGCAGGTGCTTTGGTTTTACCCATTATATGTGTTTAGCATAATTCTAAGCACCATCTGGTAATATTCTCTTTTTAATCTTCTATTTCCCTCATCTTTATTATCATGATGATGCATTTGGCTGCCCTGTATTGCAATGTTCTTTGTCAAGTTATTTCATATTTGTATCTAATTTTTTAATAGATTATGATATTGTCAAAAAGATCATGAGAACACCCCAAAGTAGGCATAATATGCTTCCAATCCCATTTTATATCCATATAAACAATCCTACCCTGAATGAATATTTTGGATTGCTGCTTTTTCTGCCATAATCAATGCTGGACTGAAATTCTTGTTCGGAATTGTAGCTTATGACTCCCAACATGTATCAAATAAAGTGATAATGCCAACTAATGTTTGGATCTATATGAAAATGCTTCAGTTTATTTGTCCTGTTCTCATTGGAATAACAAGCAAAGTATTCTCAATTTTGGTTTTCCAAATCTAATAAACTATTAGTACTAGGTAAACTGGTCATGGGCTAGTATGTTGTTTCACTTTTTAAGCTTTTAACTTCTAAGAGAAATGAATATTTTGTAAGGAGGGTAGTCATAGAAGGAAGGATGTCACTGTTCTGTTTTTTTGCCTGAAAGCTTGGGACTAGGTTTCTTCATAGCTGGGAAATCTCGCTGTTATTTTCTGTATTTGCTTTCTTGCTGAATATACCACTCCCCGCTTGAAAGAGATCTATTCCTATCAAAATAGCTAACAGAATGTTTTTAGGTACAATGACATTGCTAAATATGGCTATGCTGCAATGGGAAGATCTAATTTTACTGAAAAGAAAGGCTCTAGCCAAAACTCACCAACTATACAAAATGCTCATCATGCCAAAAAACCATCTGGTCTGGGAGGGTAAAGTTCTAATATGTAGTTACTTCGTGCTGCCATTTTGTCTATCTCCTTTTCTGATTGCTATTAATTATTACTGGGTAAATTAGAAAGATTCATCAACTGTGTTTGCTTAACTCAGGGTCATGATTGGAATAGGAGAGCAGGTGTATTCCTTACTCCTTTTGAGCGTTTTCTTTCTTGAGGTAATGGAATTATTGTAATTTGTGTTCCCACATTGATAGTATAGTGTATATGCTTTTGTTTGAAACAAACTAAAATTTTCTATTTATTATCCTTTGTAGTTAACTAGCAATTTCTGATGTTATATTCAGGTCTATGCAACTGGTTTCATCCCATACATAGGGAAGGTGCTCAATTTTTTACTCCTTTCGTGGATGTATGCATATTACTGCTTCGAGTATGTGGTCCTTATACATCTCTGCTTAATATCCTCTTTTTACTGTTGGATACATGTGTTAAAATGTGCTTCTTCATTAGGTATAAATGGAATTTCAATGAAGTGGCTCTTGATAGAAGGCTGGACTACTTTGAATCATTCTGGCCATTTTTTGCTGGTTTTGGTAAGTGTTTTTTTATTAACTTATTAACACGAACTTTATGCAGCGTACCTTTTTGTCTAGGTAGAGAAAATTCATATGTTTAGATCATGCGGCTGCTATTTGAATGTTTTTATTGATGCTTTTGGAATTAAACAACTAACTAAACTAATCTTAGAGGAGTGGAGTTCTTTTTCTTTATATTTAGTTTACTAGCTAAAAATCAAATATAATCAGTCTCCATAACATGTATGTTAAAAACACTATGTTATGTGTTGTTTGTGAAAAGATAACTGAGGAAATGTAGACAAGGATTGTGGATTTTGCAATTTTGTAAAGTGTGGAAATATTAAGCAGGATGCGATATAACTCCCATGTGTTCTATATTATGTGTAATACTTTATCCTCTAATTCACTTCATGTTGAGATTAATAATTACGTTGTTACAGGAAGCCCTTGCGTTTTGGCTATATTCTTTTTCTCTCCTCTTGTGAGTTATGGGATTATGGCTATACTTTTTCCACTGGTATGTATAACTATGATGGTTGTTAGTTTACCCTAAGATATCTTCTTTCTTCGTCCCACATTGACTTTGAGCTTTTGATACATTTTTTGCATTTCCTTTTGTTATTCAAAAGTAAAATATCATGAAACAATTATAGTAATCATATGCTGTATATTTCAGTTTGTTCTAACTGCAACTGGGTCAGAGGCTGAACAACAAATATCCTTGGACAAAACCAAATGGAGAGCTGCAGGAGTGGAAAGACTTCCGATATTTTATGTTGCAAATAATGTGTCGTAAGCTCTTCACTACTTATCCCTTCACTCAAGATTTAAGACAGAGATTGCATTGCTAATGACTTTTTAAATTGAAAATATATATTAAAGCAATTGAGTATTTGTTATATTTTATTATTTGTTTTATATATATTTTCTAAGTCAAAGATATCATTAAACATAAATTGAACATTAGCATAAAGCAAATAAAAAAATGTAACAGTATTCTTGTCATATGTTGAGAAACTGAAGGTGCTACTCAGGAACGGAATTTGTTCGAATTCTTTATTAATATCATTGTTTTTATTATTTGACTATGAGGAGATATTGAACTTTTCTCTAAACCAAAAAAAGATACTGAACTTCTCTTTCCTTCTCCATTATACTTATGAAAAGAATTGCAAAATGACTTGTCTAATGTTATACTGTTATATAATTTTAAAACTAATTCTGAGTTTCACGGGAAAGATTAAGTATCTTAACAAGTAATCCTAAGGCATTGGTTAATTTTTATTTTATTTTTGATGAGCAAGGCATTGGTTAATTGATCTCATTTATCTTGTACACGTCTGCCATCTGTCATTCTGGTTTTTGCTCAATTAGGCTTTCGTATGCTATGAAGGGGCTAATGGAAAGGTTATAATTAATGCTTATGTTGCTCAAGTTCTTTCTAATGAGATACCATCCTATGCAGATTTTTAAATTAGGATATGTTTAACTGTTTATGATTAGCTTGGACTTGGTATGCTATTAAGGGGCTAGCATGGTTGTATTGTTAAGTAGGTTGGGATTTATTACTGGAGGACTGTAGTTATTATGATTTCAGTCACATACTTTGGTTGGTGTTCGTGTAGGTTGTGGATGTTATCTCTTTTACCCCTGGAGAAAAGGGACCAGATGCAAGACAAAAAAGCACAATAAGATTGTTGCAGTTAATAATTGTGGCATAGCTTGTGACGGGTAAGAACACAAACCGTGAAATTATCCATTCTATTCATTATTTATTCAGCCTACATGAAGCTCCACACTGAAAGTAGGCTAAGTTGTTTTGCTTGATATGTGTCTTCTGTTTAATGCTGTAGCATACAAACTGATGTGGTGGACTCACACTTCACAAATTCAGAATTAGAAAAGCTACTACATCTGCCAGACCAAAAATCACCAACGTGGACCACGATACAGAGCAACTTGGGTTTGCCGTGTAGATATTATCCTAACATTGTAGATATTGTGCTGACTTTTGTATATATTCGATGTAAGTCTTTGTGCTTGTGCGGTAAATTAATTATATTTATTGAAGTGACATGGTCATGGAAATGTTCAGTGTCTAATGTATGGTTATCTCCTACCTTCCTCGTTAGCTCGGACCTGGAATATAAATCTTGTTGCAGTGATGGGATAATACAAGTCTTAGAAAACTTTTCATCTAGAAAGATGTCATGATAGATCATCTAAAACATTTGAGCTTTTTGGGCAATTTGAAATGGTATGACTAAATGTATTTTGTTAAAATATTCGTGTTTATATATTTTATTTTATAGTGAGAAAAAAATGACAGAAAAAATAAGAAGAGTATGGCATATGGTATGTGTGAAACCGTGCAATTATTTGAAACCAACTCATTGCATGGTTTTTTTTGTGTGGGTGTTAAGCAAGACACGTAATATGATGTGCCCAACCCATTGCTTACGTTGGCCTGGAATGGCAGCTTCAGCCCATCACCACCAGCGCCGGCAATGGCGGAGCTACCCAATCACGTTCAGCTGGGGGTCAATCTTTGACCAAACTCAAACTGTAGAGATGTGCGGATTGAGTGAATTCAGTTCTAAAATGAAAATGCAAAATGAAGTCAAGAACTAAGAAGGAAGGAAGCAAGAATACAACCGATCAAAATTTCTACTACTTATTATTACAAAGCATACAACTAAACTATCATAAGGGGACACATTCGTAACATGAACATCAAATTTAATCGAAGCCTTAGCATGTTTTGCGTTCGTAACATGTACATTCAGTTGAAAAAAACATGTACATTGGTCAAGTTTCTTTGTTTTATTCAAAACAAATTATAAATGTGGTGGCCACAACAAAGTAGTGAAAGAGAGTTTTACCCTCGCAATAAAAATAATAGTGGGAAATGGGAAAGAGACAGAGATCGAGGGCGGGAAGAAGAGAATCATTGTCCCATCCCATGTTTAAATCCCACGCGCACTTGGCAGCCTTATGATTGGGGCACGTGAAGCGCGTGGTTCTTATCTTCACTGCATTATTCGCTCAAGTGGTCCCCACCCAATACTTAAATAAATAATTCAACTTCTATACATCCGTGACCACAATCCATCCTGGCCGTCCCTTTCTTCTGATCAACCATTATAGTTATGTTCTCTGCTTCGATCATGATTCTTCCTTCATGTCCTTCCATAAAACACTAACCATAAAAACACATTTTTCAATATGCAGATGCATAATTAATTATCTCGTTGCCCAAATGGTTTTCTATGTGAATTTGAGTGGAAAATGAGTTTTTAAGGGAAAATATCAAGTTGGAAGGGAAACTTGGTTGACCATGACATGCCTCGTTGCCCACATGGTTTCCCTATGTCAAGGTGCCCCCGTGAGCTCCCATGTCAAAATTTGATAATTATTATCCCGATGATGGATTTCCCAAGGCTAACCTATGCGAATTTGGGTGGAAAATAAGTTTTCAAGGGAAAATCTCAAGTTAGAAGTGACTCATGGTTTGCCATGGCTGGCCTCGTTACCCAAATGGTTTCCCTATGCCAAGGTGCCCCCGTGAGCTCCCATGTCAAAATTTGAGAATTCTTGCTTCGATGATGAATTTTTGAAGGCTAACCTATGCGAATTTTGGTGTAAAATGAGTTTTCTAGGGAAAATCTCAAGTCGGAAGGGACTCTTGGTTTGCCATATCTTGCCTCGTTTCCCAAATGGTTTCCCTATGCCAAGATGCTCCCGTAAACTCCCATGTCAAAATTTGAGAATTATTGTCTCAATGATGGATTTCCCAAGGCTATGCGAATTTAGGTGGAAAAAGAGTTTTCTAGCGAAAATCTCAAGTTTGAAAAGAAACTTGATTGACCAGGGCATGCCTCGTTGACCAAATGGTTTCCCTATGTCAAGGTGCCCCCGTGAGCTCCCATGTCAAAATTTGAGAATTCTTGCCTCGATTATGGATTTCCCAAGGCTAACCTATGCGAATTTGGGTGTAAAATGAGTTTTCAAGGGAAAATCTCAAGTTCAAAGGGCCTCTTGCTTTGCCATGGCTTGCCTCATTGCCCAAATGGTTACCCAATACCAAGGTGCCCCCGCGAGCTCCCATGTCAAAATTTGAGAATTCTTACCTCGATGATGGATTTTCCAAGACTAACCTATGCGAATTTGGGTGAAAAATGTGTATTCAAAGGAAAATCTCAAGCTGGAAGAGACTCTTGGTTTGCCACAGCTTGCCTCGTTTCGCAAATAGTTTCCTTATGCGAAGGTGCTCTCCTGAGCTCCCATGTCAAAATTGAGAATTCTTGTCCCGGTGATTGATTTCCCAAGGCTCACCTATGCAAATTTGGGTGGAAAATGAGTTTTCAAGCGAAAATCTCAAGTTGGAAGGGAAACATGGTTAGCCATGGCATGCCTCGTTGCCCAAATGGTTTCCCTATGTCAAGTTCCCCCGTGAGCTCCCATGTTAAAATTTGAGAATTATTATCCCGATATTTGATTTCCCAAGGCTAACTTATGCGAATTTGGGTGGAAAATAAGTTTTCAAGGGAAAATCTCATGTTGGAACGGAAACTTGGTTGGCCATGGCATGCCTAGTTGCCCAAATGGTTTCTCTATGTCAAGGTGCCCCCGTGAGCTCCCATGTCAAAATTTGAGAATAATTATCCCGATGATGGATTTTCCAAGGCTAACCTATGCGATTTTGGGTGGAAAATGAGTTTTCTAGGGAAAATCTAAGGTGGAAGGGACTCTTGGTTTGCCATGACTTGCCTCGTTTCCCAAATGGTTTCCCTATGCCAGGGTGCCCCCGTGAGCTCACACGTCAAAATTTGAGAATTATTGTCCCGATGATTGATTTCTCAAGGCTAACCTATGCAAATTTTAGTGGAAAATGAGTTTTAAAGGGAAAATCACAAGTTGGAAGAGAAACTTGGTTGGGCATGGCATGCCTCGTTGACCAAATGGTTTCCCTATGTCAAGTTTCCCCCTCGAGCTCCCATGTCAAAATATGAGAATTATTGTCCCGATGATGAATTTCCCAAAGCTAAACCATGCGAATTTGGGTAGAAAATGAGTTTTTAAGGGAAGATCTCAAGTTGGAAGGAATATTTGTTTGCTATGGCTTGCCTCATTGCCCAAAAGGTTTCCCTATGCCAAGGTGCCCCCGTGAGCTCCCTTGTCAAAATTTGAGAATTCTTGCCTCGATGATGAATTTTCCAAGGCTATGCGAATTTGGGTGGAAAATTTGTTTTCAAAGGAAAATCTCAAGTTGGAAGAGACTCTTGATTTGCCACGGCTTGCCTCATTTCCAAATGGTTTCCCTATGCCAAGATGCTCTCGTGAGCTCCCATGTTAAAATTTGAGAATTCTTGTCTCGATGATGGATTTCCCAAGGCTAACCTCTGCAAATTTGGGTGGAAAATGAGTTATCAAGGGAAAATGTCATGTTGGAAGAGACTTTTGGTGTGCCATGGCTTGCCTCATTTCCCAAATGGTTTCCCTATGCCAAGGTGCCCCCGTAAGTTCCCATGTTAAAATTTGAGACTTCTTGCTTCGATGATATATTTTCCAAGGCTAACCTATGCGAATTTGGGGGAAAATGTGTTTTCAAAGGAAAATCTCAAGTTGGAAGGGAAACATTGTTTGCCATGGCATGCCTCGTTGTCCAAATGGTTTCTCAATGTCAAATTGCCCCCATGAGCTCCCATGTCAAAATTTGAGAATTATTACCCCGATCATGGATTTCCCAAGACTAACTAACCTATGCGAATTTGGGTGGAAAATGTGTTTTCAAAGGAAAATCTCAAGTTAGAAGAGACTCTTGGTTTGCAACGTCTTGCCTCGTTTCCCAATGTGCTCTAGTGAGCTCCTATGTCAAAATTTGAGAATTCTTATCCCGATGATGGATTTCCTAAGGCTAACCTCTGCAAATTTGGGTGGAAAATGAGTTTTCAAGAGAAAATATGAAGCTTGAAGGGAAACTTGGTTGGACATGACATGCCTCGTTGACCAAAAGGTTTCCTTATGTCAAGTTTCCCCCGCGAGCTCACATGTCAAAATTTGAGAATTCTTGCTTCGATGATGAATTTTCCAAGGCTAACCAATGCGAATTTGGGTGGAAAATGATATTTCAAGGGAAAATCTCAAGTTGGAAGGAATCTTGGTTTGCCATGGCTTGCCTCATTGCCCAAAAGGTTTTCCTATGCCAAGGTGCCGTCGTGAGCTCTCATGTCAAAATTTGAGAATACTTGCCGCGATGATGGATTTTCCAAGGCTAACCTATGCGAATTTGGTTGAAAAATGTGTTTTCAAAGGAAAATATCAAGTTGGAAGAGACTCTTGATTTGCCACGGCTTGCCTCATTTCCAAATGGTTTCCCTATGCCAAGGTGCTCTCGTGAGCTCCAATGTCAAAATTTGAGAATTCTTGTCCCGATGATGGATTTCCCAAGGCTAACCTCTGCAAATTTGGGTGGAAAATGAGTTATCAAGGGAAAATGTCATGTTGGAAGAGACTCTTGGTGTGTCTTGACTTGCCTCATTTCCCTAATGGTTTCCCTATGCCAAGGCGCCCCCACGAATTCCCATGTAAAAATTTGAGAATTCTTGCCTCGATGATGGATTTTCCAAGGCTAATCTATGCGAATTTGGGTGGAAAATGTGTTTTCAAAGGAAAATCTCAAGTTGGAAGAGACTCTTGGTTTGCAACGGCTTGCCTCGTTTCCCAAATGGTTTCCCTTTACCAAGGTGCTCTCGTGAGTTCCAATTTCAAAATTTGAGAATTCTTGTCCCGATGATGTATTGCCAAGGCTAACCTCTGCAAATTTGGGTGGAACATGAGTTTTCAAGGGAAAATCTCAAGTTGGAAGGCAAACTCTTGGTTGGCCATGGCTTGTCTCATTTCCCTATGCCAAGGTGCCCTAGTGAGCTCCCATGTCAAAATTTGAGAATTCTTGCCTCGATGATGGATTTTCCTAGGCTAACCTATGCAAATTTGGGTGGAAATGAGTTTTCAAGTGAAAATATCAAGTTGGTAGGGAAACTTGGTTGGCCATGGCATGCCATTACCCAAATGGTTTCTCTATGTCAAGGTGCCCCCGTGAGCTCCAATGTCAAAATTTGAGAATTATTATCCCGATGATGGAGTTCCCAAGGTTAACCTATGCGAATTTGAGTGGAAAATGAGTTTTCTAGCGAAAATATAAGGTGGAAGGGACTCTTGGTTTGCCATGGCTTGCCTCGTTTCCCAAATGGTTTCCCTATGCCAAGGTACCCCCGTGAGCTCCCATGTCAAAATTTGAGAATTTTTGCCTCGATGATGGATTTTCCAAGGCTAACATATGCGAATTTTGGTGGAAAATGTGTTTTCAAAGGAAAATCTCACGTTGGAAGAGACTCTTGGTGTGCCATGACTTGCCTCATGGCCCAAATGGTTTCCTTATGCCAAGGTTCCCCCGTGAGCTCCCATGTCAAAATTTGAGAATTATTGCCTCGATGATGGATTTTTCAAGGCTAACATATGCGAATTTGGGTGGAAAATGAGTTTTCAAAGGGAAATCTCAAGTTGGGAGAGCCTCTTGGTTTGCCACGGCTTGCCTCGTTGCCCAAATGGTTTCCCTATGCCAAGGTGCTCTCGTGAGCTCCCATTTCAAAATTTAAGAATTCTTGTCCCGATTATGGATTTCCCATGGCTAACCTCTGCAAATTTGGGTGGAAAATGAGTTGTTAAGGGAAAATATCATGTTGGAAGGGACTTTTGATTTGACATGACTTGCCTCATTTTGCAAATGGTTTCCCTATGCCAAGGTGCCCCCGTGAGCTCCCATGTCAAAATTTGAGAATTCTTGCCGTGATGATAGATTTTCCAAGGCTAACCTCTGCAAATTTGGGTGGAAAATGAGTTTTCAAGGGAAAATCTCAAGTTGGAAGGTAAACTTGGTTGGCCATACCATGCCTCGTTGACCAAATGGTTTCTCTATGTCAAGTTTGCCATGCGAGCTCCCATTTCAAAATTTGAGAATTATTATCCCGATGATGGATTTCCCAAGGCTAACCTATGCGATTTTGGGTGGAAAATGAGTTTTCAAGGGAAAATCTCAAGTTGGAAGGGACTCTTGATTTGGCATGGCTTGCCTCATTTCCCTAATGGTTTCCTTATGCCAAGGTGCTGCAGTAGCTCCCATGTCAAAATTTGAGAATTATTATTTCGATGATGGATTTCCCAAAACTAACCTATGCGAATTCTGGTGGAAAATGAGTTTTCAAGGAAAAATATCAAGTTGGAAGAGAGTCTTGGTTTGCCACCAAGCCTGAAAACCTTCCTTCTCCTTCAGTTTCAAACCTGAAAACTTAACCACCAAGCCAAGGAAATATCCAGAAGCTCCAGGAGCCTATTAGCAAAGAGGACCCTCAAATAACATAGGAAAAACAAGCAACTCCTAAACTTACTTAAAATGCAAGAAAAGTCCCTATAAAACTACAAAATTACCAAAACAAAGTAAAGACACAAAGAAATATAAAAATGCATGATAATGCATGAAACACTACATGAGACTCAACAAAAACACTCAAAACCAACAAAGAAATAACCCTAAAAACACCACTAAAATAGGGTCATCACTAACCTATGCGAATTTGGGTGGAAAATGAGTTTTCAAGGGAAAATATCAAGTTCGAAGGAACTCTTGGTTTGCCATGGCTTGCCTCATTGAACTAATGGTTTCCCTATGCCAAAGTGCCCCAAGAACTCCCATGTCAAAATTTGAGAATTATTATCCCGATGAAGAATTTCCGAAAGCTAACCTATGGGAATTTGGGTGGCAAATGAGTTTCAAGGAAAAATCTCAAGTTGGAAGGGACTCTTGGTTTGTAATGGCTTGCCTCGTTGCCAAAATGGTTTCCTAATGCAAAGGTGGCCCCGTGAGCTCCAATGTCAAAATTTGAGAATTCTTACCTCGATGATGGATTTCCCAAGGCTAACCTATGTAAATTTGGATGGAAAATAAATTTTCAAGGGAAAATCTCAAGTTGGAAGGAACTCTTGGTTTGCCATATCTTGGCCCATTGCCCAAATGGTTTCCCTATGCAAAGGTACTCCCGTGAGCTCCCATGTCAAAATTTGAGAATTCTTGCCCCTATGATGAATTTCTCAAGGCTAACCTATGCGAATTTGGGTGAAAAATGAGTTTTAAAGGGAAAATGTCAAGTTGGAAGGGACTCTTGGTTTTCCATGGCTTGACTCATTGCCCAAATGGTTTCCCTATGCCAAGGTTCCCCTGTGAGCTCCCATGTCAAAATTTGAGAATTCTTGTCTCGATGATGGATACCTATGCGAATTTGGGTGGAAAATGTGTTTTCAAAGAAAAATCTCAAGTTGGAAGAAACTCTTGATTTGCCACGTCTTGCCTCATTTCCCAAATGGTTTCCCTATGCCAAGGTGCTCTCATGAGCTTCCATGTCAAAATTTGAGAATTCTTGTCCCGATGATGGATTTTCCAAGGCTAACCTATGCGAATTTAGGTGAAAAATGAGTTCTTTAGGAAAAATCTAAGGTGGAAGGGACTCTTGGTTTTTCATGGCTTGCCTCATTGAACTAATGGTTTCCCTATGCCAAAGTGCCCCAGGAACTCCCATGTCAAAATTTGAGAATTATTATCCCGATGATGAATTTCCCAAGCCTAACCTATGCGAATTTGGGTGTCAAATGAGTTTTCAAGGGAACATCTCAAGTTGGAAGGGACTCTTGGTTTGTCATGGCTTGCCTCGTTGCCAACATGGTTTCCCAATGCCAAGGTGCCCCTGTGAGCTCCATTGTCAAAATTTGAGAATTATTATCCCGATGATGGATTTCTCAAAGCTAACCTTTGTGAAATCAGGTGAAAAATGAGTTTTTAAGGGAAAATCTCAAGTTGGAAGGGACTCTTGGATTGTCACGGCTTGTCTCATTGTCCAAATGGTTTCCCAAAGCCAAGGTACCCCTGTGAGCTCCCATGTCAAAATTTGAGAATTATTATCCCGATGATAGATTTCCGAAGGCTAACTTGTGCGAATTTGGGTGGAAAATGAGTTTTCAAGGGAAAATCTCAAGTTAGAAGGGTCTCTTCGTTTGCCATGGCTTGCCTCATTGAACTAATGGTTTCCCCATGCCAAATTGCCCCAGGAGCTCCCATGTCAAAATTTGAGAATTATTATCCCGATGATGGATTTCACAAAGCTAACTTATGCGAATTTGGGTGGAAAATGTGTTTTCAAAGAAAAATCTCAAGTTGGAAGAGACTCTTGATTTGCCACGTCTTGCGTCATTTCCCTATGCCAAGGTGCTCTCGTGAGCTCCCATGTCAAAATTTGAGAATTATTATCCCGATGATGGATTTCCCAAAGCTAACCTATGTGAAATCGGGTGGAAAATTAGTTTTCAAGGGAAAATCTCAAGTTGGAAGGGACTCTAAGTTTACCATGGGTTGCCTCGTTGCCCAAATGGTTTCCCAATGCCAAGGTGCCCCCGTGAGCTCCCATGTCAAAATTTGAGAATTCTTGCCTCGATGATGGATTTCCAAGGCAAACCAATGCAAATTTGGGTGGAAAATGAGTTATCAAGGGAAAATCTCGAATTGAAAGGGAAACTTGGTTGGCCTTGGAATGCGTCGTTGCCCAAATGGTTTCGCTATGTCAAGGTGCCCCCGTGAGCTCTAATGTCAAAATTTGAGAATTATTATCCCGATGATGGATTTCCCAAGGTGTTAACCTATGCGAATTTGGGTGGAAAATGTGTTTTCTACGGAAAATCTAAGGTGAAAGGGACTCTTGGTTTGCCAGGGCTTGCCTCGTTTCCCAAATGGTTTCCTTGTGCCTAGGTGCCCCCGTGAGCTCCCATGTCAAAATTTGAGAATTATTGTCTCGATGATGGATTTCCCAAGGCTATGCGAATTTGGGTTGAAAATGAGTTTTCTAGCGAAAATATCATGTTGGAAGGGACTCTTGGTTTGTCATGGCTTGCCTCATTTCCCATATATTTTCCCTATGCCAAGTTGCCCCTGTGAGCTCCCATGTCAAAATTTGAGAATTCTTGCATCGATGATTGATTTCTCAAGGCTAACCTATGCGTATTTGGGTGGAAAATGAGTTTTCTAGGGAAAATCTAAGGTAGAAGGGACTCCTGGTTTGTCATGGATTTCCTTGTTTCCCAAATGGTTTCCCTATGACAAGGTGGCCCCATGAGCTCCCATGTCAAAATTTGAGAATTATTGTCCCGATGATGGATTTTCCAAGACTATGCGAATTTGGGTGTAAAATGAGTTTCCTAGAAAAAATCTCAAGCTGGAAGGGATTTTTGGTTTGCCATGGCTTGCCGCATTTACCAAATGGTTTCCCTATTTCAAGGTGCCCCCCTGGGCTCCCATGTCAAAATTTGAGAATTCTTGCTTCGATTATGGATTTTCCAAGGCTAATCTATGCGAATTTTGGTGGAAAAATGAGTTTTCTAGGGAAAATCTAAGGTGGAAGGGACTTTTGGTTTTCCTTGGCTTGCCTCGTTTTCTAAATGGTTTCCCTATGCCAAGGTGCTCCCGTGAGCTCTCATGTCAAAATTTGAGAATTATTGTCCCGAATCCCGATGATGGATTTCCCAAGGCTATGCGAATTTGGGTGAAAAATGAGTTTTCTAGCGAAAATATCAAGTTGGAAAGTACTGTTTGTTTTCCATTGCTTGCCTTATTTCCCAAATGGTTTCCCTATGCCAAGGTGCCCCCGTGAGCTCTTATGTCAAAATTTGAGAACTCTTGCCTCGATAATGGATATTCCAAGGCAATGCGAATTTGGGTGGAAAATGAGTTTTCTAGGGAAAATCTCAAGTTGGAAGGGACTCTTGGTTTGCCATGGCTTGCCGAATTTCCCAAATGGTTTCCCTAGACCAAGGTGTCCCCCTGAGCTCCCATGTCAAAATTTGAGAATTCTTGCTTCGATTATGGATTTTCCAAGGCTAACCTATGCGAATTTGGGTGGAAAATGAGTTTTTTAGGGAAAATCTAAGGTGGAAGGAACTCTTGGTTTTTCATGGCTTACCTCATTGAACTAATGGTTTCCCTATGCCAAAGTGACCCAGGAACTCCCATGTCAAAATTTGAGAATTATTGTCCCGATGATGGATTTCCCAAGCCTATGCGAATTTGGGTGGAAAATGAGTTTTCTAGCGAAAATCTCAAGTTGTAAAGGGCTCTTGGTTTGCCATAGCTTGCCTCATTGCCCAAATGGTTTCCCTATGCCAAGGTTCCCCCATGAGCCCCCATGTCAATATTTGAGAATTCTTGCCTCGATGATGGATTTTCTAAGGCAATGCGAATTTGGGTGGAAAATGAGTTTTCTAGGGAAAATCTCAAGTTGGAAGGGACTCTTGGTTTGTCATGGCTTGAATCGTTGCCCAAATGGTTTCCCTATTTCAAGGTGCCCCGTGAGCTCCTAGGTCAAAATTTGAGAAATATCACCCCGATGATGGATTTCCCAAAGCTAACTTATATGAATTTGGGTGGAAAATGAGTTTTTAAGGGAAAATCTCAAGTTGGAAGGGACCCTTGGTTTGCCATGGCTTGCCTCGTTGCCCAAATGGTTTCCCAATGCCAAGGTGCCCCTGTGAGCTCCCATGTCAAAATCTGAGAATTTTTGCCTCGATGATGGATTTCCCAAGGCTAACGTATGCAAATTTGGGTGGAAATAAGTTTTTAAGTTAAAATCTCAAGTTGGAAGGGACTCTTGGTTTGTCATGGCTTGCCTCGTTACCCAAATGGTTTCCCTATGTCAAGGTGCTCCCGTGAGCTCCCATGTCAAAATTTGAGAATTATTGCCTCGATGATGGGTTTCTCAAGGCTAACCTATGCGAATTTGGGTGGAAAATGAGTTTTCAAGGGAAAATCTCAAGTTGGAAGAGACTCTTGGTTTGCCATGGCTTGCCTCATTGGCCAAATGGTTTCCCTATGCCAAGGTGCCCTCGTGAGCTCTCATGTTAAAATTTGAGAATTCTTGCCTCGATGATGGATTTGTCATTGCTAGCCTATGCGAATTTGGGTGAAAATGAGTTTTCAAGGGAAAGTCTCAAGTTGGTAGGGACTCTTGGTTAGCATAAAAATATTTTCATGTCCTTCCATAAAACACTAACCATAAAAACACATTTTTGAATATGCAGATGCATAATTACATAAAAATATTTGTATTCTCAGGTCACAACTCGGGCTTCCCATTATTAAAATTAAAATACTTGTCAAATTAAATGCCTATAAAATAAAAAACATGTCAAATTAAATGACTATCATATGCAATAATATATCCAAATTTGATACCTTTTCATTGCGGGATGTGTGGTTTGGCTCAATCAAAGCTAATATCCAAACAATGCCACTGGATGAAGATAAGACCCTTCCCTTTTTTCCTTTATTTAATATTTAGATAAAAACCCATTTTTTCTTCTAAGGTGGATGAAAGTTTGGTTTTGTCTGCTAATAAAGTAGAATTGAAAGCTAGCTAGTTGTGTTATGGTGTTTTGTTTCTTTCTTTCTGGAAGCATAATATTTATATGCGTCGTCCGCATGTTAGGAAAATGACCAAAATGTCTTGCTTTGTATTCTATTTGATGGAACTCTGTTTACTCCAAGAACAAGTATAAAAGAATTGATTAATAATTTCATAACTTTATAATTTAGCTTTATAATTTCAATTGAAATCTAATTTGCAATATTAAAATATTAATAAGAATCTAAAACGAATAGAAATCTAATAAAAAGAAATTAACGATTTTTTAAGATTCTATAAAAAAAATTTAAATAGAAGTATCTTTTACAAAATAGCTTTTTTAGTTATAGGTTTGTTTAAATGTTTTAGGTGATATTTTAGTTGGGATGAATGATTCATTTAACCTTTTCTAGAGTGTGTGCATACATATATGGCTTTGGATTTTAGTTGGAATGCATGATTTAACCTCTTCTAGAATGTGAAAACAACAAACATGATCACCTGTAACCATTGAGATGATTCGACTTTATGATTGAAGATTTTATTTAATTTCTTGTTGAGCGTACAACATCAACTTATAGTATATGGTATTTTGTTCAAAAGAAGTGATGCCATACATGTGCAATATAATGCTATATTGTTTACAGTAAAACACTTTTCTCTAACACTTTTTTACAATTTTTGAGTGAAAATCTCTATTAAACTATATAATTTCTAACATAAAAGCTAAGCTAAAACAAAAAGAAAAGGAAATTACATCAATTTTGGGTGGTCCAATAATGAAAAGGAAATACAAATTTATACTAACACTGATTAAGGTGGTCTTACATGTTGCTGAAATTAACAATAAAAATATAGTAACTACTTAAAATGTATTCTAATTGCATTTGACCTCGTGATTGTGGAGGGATCTGACCCAATATGCAGCTGCTACCAATTTCTCATCAGATTAATTAATTTATTTCACATATTTCTATCATTAATGTTTTCCTATCTCTCACCATAATAAGTTGTGCAAAAACGTATACAAATGGCATTTTTTCTTCCCAAATAATTGGATAAAGCTTGCGAGAAGGAATTAATAGTAAAATAAAAACCATACTACTTGTTGTAAAACTGTTTTTGTGCTGACATCTGAAATTAAATCAAAATCAAATACAGGTATAGTAACTACTTTGGCAATATAATTAATAATTGAGGGTAAATGGTTAAAAGTGTGTGAGTGAGGTGATGAAAAGAAGGAAGAATGATTGAGCAATGAACAGAGAGTGATCTGAATTGACTGTTCAAGTCATTTTCCTTGCCGCCCTGTCTTACAGACAACGTTACCATCCTTTTTAATTATGCACACTCATTTTCCTTCCTAATTAATTTTCAAGTTACAATTCATTTTCTTTCTTTTCTTTCTGTCTTTTGCCCATAAAGTTTAACTTTCCGATTTTCGCATTCGTTTGACAAACCATCCACTTTAATTGTCTTATTGAAATGTCTTATTTTGTGATACTTTGTGCAATTATAACCTACATTTATTAGCAATAATGTTTCTTTCACACCTCTAAAAGAGGTGGAAAGAGGTGGAATGAGGAGAGAGATAGAAAGAAAAGAAAATATAAGAGAGAGAAAATATGATATGTGATAGATGATAAGAGGAGAGAGATAGAAATAAAAATAAGTGAAAATTAAGTATGTAAAAAATGAGGTGTGTACATATTATTACTCATTTATTAGTAGCCAGTTTTAGTTTATACAGAGATATATGAGGATGGAAGTTAATTAGTGGAGAAAATCTTTCTAACTTTACTCTCTCTCTCTCACTTCACTTTAGGAGTAACTCAGCAATTAGGGTAAAAATTGTTTTTTGGGGTTTTAAGCATTCCACAGCTCCGACAATCATATGAGATTAATTCTCCGAGATTTGAAAATCATGTTAAATGGATAGATATTTTCTAATAAATGTTTCATCATATACATCATCTAATTAATGAATGAATCATGTACTATATACTTAAGATGGTCAACTATTTATTTGTGATACACCTTATTAGTAGAGATGGCAGGAAAACTCAAACCCACGGGGCCCAACCCGAAATTGTGGGCGAAACCCGATTTCTTTGGGTTTGGGTTTGGTTTTCACCCAAATTTTAAAACATGTTTGGGTTTGGGTGTGGGATTGATTAAACTCGCACCCAAACTCAAACCCAAACCCGAAGTCTTATGCATGTAATTACCAACCTTTATATATATACTATTAAAGTTACTGAGTAGTGTTTTTTTTTAAAGTTACTAAGTAGGCTTATGTTCATGAATTATATTTTTTCCTTTGTATTGGAATGATAATGAGGTTTAATCAGTTTATGTTCATGTTGTTCTCTTATGTACATGTTGTTTTCGGGTTGATATTTTTGATTTTTTGTCGGTTCGATGCTCACATTGGGTTTTGGGTTTGAGTTTGGGTAACTCGAAACCCAAGGGTTTGGGTTTGAGTTTAACTTTTATATTGAATTTAAGTTTGGGTTTTGGTGTTAAGTTTGGATTTGGGTGTGGGAATGACCAAACCCGCACTCACGGGGCCCATTGCCAACCCTACTTATTAGTTGGGTTAAAAAGTATTCCAACAAGTGTTAAGGCTTATTTAGTTCTTTTCATAACACCATATGCAATTAAGTTTTCAAATTTTCATGACTAATTGGTTTCAATATAATAGTATTATCATGTCAAGGCCAGCTATCATGCCAAATATGTACATAATCAAGGATCGTGATCGGTATAATAAAGTATTAATTGACTGTCATCGTTCAATAATATCTGTTTTCTATTCCATTCAAAATATGACATGACATATTTTCTTCTTACTAATAATCATGTGTATGTTTTTATCTTTATTTATAATAATCACATCACTAGTCGCTAACAAATAGACGTAAAAATATTGTGGGAAGAAAAGGAAAAATGATTGAAAATTATAAAATATATGAAAAATAAATAAATAGGAGTAAAATAAAGGAATTGAGTGAACAAAAGTTGTGGAAATGAATGCGTTTCTTGCTATTTAATTTAATCTCTGATAATTATATTTTTTAATCTTAAGTAGAATACTGATAGAAGGGCCGGGCTGTCTATATACATCCTTTCATGTGATAAAAAGAAGATAAAATTTCGAAATTATTTTGTTAGGGAAAAAGTTATCAGCATATATGCATCTACATGTAGAATTTTTTTAGATAAAAGTAAAAACAAAAGCATATGGAAGCAGCAGTGGATCTTCAAAATTTTCTTATAATTTTTCCCCATATTGTGACACAAACAAATAAGCAAAAATAAGAATAGCAAGAAAAATTTCCTCCTATACAAAGTCTCACTGTTGCCTAAGTCCCTGTGGACCAAAATCAAACTGTAAATACATACCAAGCTGTACTTCCCAAAACAACCTAAAGATATGAAATCAGGTTTCCCCAAAAGAGAAGTACTGTAGCAAATAAAAAACACATCACCAGAGCAACATTCAAGTATGATTTTCAGCATCATCCTGCATATCATATTGGAATTTTAAAAGCAGCAATCACACACCACAAATTAAACTCCCAATAATCTGCAAAAAATAAACAAAGTACAGAGTTGCACAAATTACAATGTAAACATGCAAATGAGGGGAATGTGTGTAGTATTTTACAGAGATGAAAAAAAGGAAATTCACTGACTCACACGCTTGGGGCAGTTATTGCGAGCTATTAGGACCATCTTCTCCTCCGCTGTCTGTAGTAGGTTGCGGCTGAGCTTGGTGTTGGTGCTCCAAGGAATGATGATGATGATTTTGAGTTTGGTGATCAGAATTGACATTGAAACCTCTGTTGTTGTTGTTGTTGTTACTGTATGCATTGAGAGCCGCCAACATACCCAAGTTGGAATCAGACATGGCCAACCCAAGATGCTGAGAGGGTGGTTGGTACATGGAACCCAATTGTAAACCACTACTACGTCCACCTTGGAATTCAACACCGACACCCCCTG
The DNA here is from genome assembly GCF_012489685.1 of Lotus japonicus. NCBI lineage: Eukaryota > Viridiplantae > Streptophyta > Magnoliopsida > Fabales > Fabaceae > Lotus > Lotus japonicus. The sequence continues at coordinate 67,466,125 of NC_080046.1, read as the reverse complement.
TTGGAAGATTGAACCTCTGCATGAAATGCAACTGAGCTGGATTATTCGCGTTCCCACCAGCTTGTGGTGGAGGAGGAAAAGGCCACATCGTGTGTTGATTGTCTGAAGCGGAATTGACCGCGCCGCCCGCGGTCACCGGAAGCATCCAAATTGTGCTGCCACCAACAGTTGCGGCGGGTGCTGGTGCCACAGCCCACATGGCAGCGGAGGGGAGTAAATTGGAAGGTCGGAGAAGTCCGGAAGCAGAAGAGGAAGAGCCTCCGCCGCCACCATCTGGTTTGAATTGTTTGGGAGAAGAAGGGCCATCGCCGGTTTCGTTTTGCTGCGAGGATTGGTTGTTGGCGTCGTCTTTGAAGAGATCTTCTCTGTAGCGTTTTCTCATATAGTTCTCGCTGGAGTCTCCGGGAAGCGCCTCTGAGATTTGATCAGCGCTCATGAGCTGTTGGCGGTGGTGGTGAAACCCTAGCATAGGTGTGTGCTGCTGGAACGCTTCCTCGTAAGACTGGTGTGCCAGCCCAAGCGCCGCGCCGTGAAAAGTATGCGGGGCGGACTTCGACGGCGGAGCCGACAGCGTGGACCCGCTGCTTCGGAGAGAAACGTTGAGGGTGGAGAAGTTGGCGGGGATTGTCCCGGTGCCGGTGGCGGCGATGATGGCCGGCTCGGCCTGCTGGAGGAGCCACTCGATGGTCTCTCCGTCGGACTTGTGCCCCAATTCTCTGGTGAGCTGGAAAACCCTGGCGGCGCACGTGGCCGGCATTCGAATTCTCCTGCCGCGGCCATCGACCTTGGTGTGCCTGTCTTTAGTGGATCGCTTGGGCGGGTTGGCGACGGTGGTGACGGGGGCGGGGGTGGGGGCTGCGATGGTTAACTGGTGGGTGGGAGGGTCAGATCTGGTGGCGATGGCTAAGGAGGCGTCAATGAGTTGAGAGGGGACGGGGGCGGAGACAGAAGCAGAAGGAGATGATGATGAAGAAGAATTGGAAGAGGAAGATGAAGAAGAGGTTGTGGTGAGGCCAGCTTGGATGGACATGGAGCCCATGATGAAGGGTGCAGATTGTCTGCCATCGAAAACAGAAGAAGGAGGAGAAGGAGAAGGTTCTTGTTGGTGGTGGTGGGGATGATGAGTAGTACTAGTTCCTCTGTTGTTGTTGTTGTTGTTGTTTTGCAAATCTGATAGTTCCATTAGACTAGTTGGGTGTGGGGTGGGGAAGATGGGGTCTCAGCAAGGTTGAATTGTTGGTTTTTTATTTTTCTATTTTCTTTGTTGGGTTGGGTATCACAACAGCTGATTCATCACTTGCAACTCACTCACTCAATATTCATCCCCAATTCTTCTTTGTTTTTGGATAGAGAGAGAGAGAGAGAGTTGGGTGGGGTACTGGGTTGGGTTAGAGAGAGAGAGAGTTTGAAAATGTGTAGAGAGTGTTTGGAGGTGAGTGAGACTGTGAGTTTGTGGGGTTCTTGGTTTTTGATTGACTGTTGTCTTGCTCTGTGCTCAGACACAGAGAGAGAGAGAGAAAGAAAGAGTAAGTAATTAAGTAAAGGGGGGACCTCGCTTGCTCGCTCGTGGGGTCTCGTAAAAGGGATGCCAAAAAATAGCCTTTTAATTTGTTACTCGCTCACTCACTCACTCACTCACTCAGCCTTGCCTGCAAAATTCTACTATAATCCATTTCAAACTTGAAAGTCAAGAGGCTCAGTCCATACAATTAAAGTAAATAAAACTGTCAACTTCGTTTACTTCACTCACTCATTCATGTGGCCCAGCAAATCAATGCTCGAGTATCCAACTATAATTTCAAATCAATTTCTTGCATTATATAACCATTAGACTCGGTCTCCTTTTCAGGTAAGAAAATTATCACAGATTCAGATTGATTCTTCACTGTTAAGTGTTAATAATAATAATAATTTGGGGGTCTTATCTTACAGTGCACTGCAGGGGAAGGAAGACAGTGGGTGGGTGAGTTACTTAAAGGAAATGAGGGAGCTACGGGTGGGTATACATATAGTATAGTATAGTATACACATATATAACATTACATTATAGTAGTACAGTACTGAGGAGAGTGAGTGCAGGTGAGACAGCAGAGCAGAGGCTCGCATCAGATAAAAGCATCTAAGACCGACAGCTCATCCCAACCCAAACCACATTGGCTGCCTTTGTTTGTTTCTTTCTTTCATTATTATTATACCTTTTTCAGTTTTCAAATTTCATTTTTTTTTTTGTGTGTGTGTGAATTGTGATGGTCAAATTTCATTCGGTAATCCAGCTTTTGATCAGTGGAGGACGTACAAAGACAGAAATGCCCTGCTCCAGGCAAGTTTTAATTTCAATTCTAATCGTTGTATTACAGCATCACTTAATTATATTACATGCAACTTGTCTTTGCCCAGTGCCACCCCTAATCCTATACACAGAAAACCGCTTGCTTTGACAATTCAACCAAATATTTGCTGTCTAAAATCAGAAACGAAGGAAAATCTTTCCCACAAGGATAATGTGTTATCATCAAACCAGGAAATCAATGATTAAACTCTCATTTTAACTACCAACAATACACAATATTAAGTTTCAATTTTTTTGACATCTCATTTATAAATTATTAAAATTACGTTAATTTTTTTTATGTAAAGTTTAATGCATGCTGCCATGCGATCGAGGACAGGAACAGTGAGTGTTACTATTCACGCATCATATCCTTTTTTGTTTGATTCTTCCTTGAAAAAGAAAAATAGAAAAGAAAAAAAAAAGGATTCATGTCTTGACAGAGACCTGTCTATTTTACATTTTTCCGTTAAATTTGTTTGCTGCTCTCTAATTCTGCCGCAAATTCAAGTTCCAACTAATAAAAAAACTAATTTCTGATAATATTATATAAAATGTACTATATTACATCACATTTCAAAATGGTGGTGTCAGAGAGAGCACAGGATTGATATGATATGAGCCCCACTTACAGGGTCATTAAATTAATGGTAGTATGCTGCTGCTAAAATAGGTTTACCATGCATGCCCTATCCTATCAATGCTACCCGTTTCAGTCTCAATCTTTATTTCTTTCTGTTCCCACTTCCTTTCCTCTTTTAAATCCTAATTAAGCTTTTCTTGCCAAAGATAGCCATGCAAGGACAGTTAATCGTTACCACTCAATAAAAATGGGAAAAAATATCACAAGTACATCAAAATATTAATTTAAAAAAAAATGTATAAAATTTATGGCATGTTTGGGTGTAGTCGTGTAGAAGAGAGAATTTGAGAAGAATGAAAGTAGTAAGGGAGGGAAAAAGTAAATTTTTAGGTTTTTGGTACAAGAGAAATAAACAAAAGAGTGAAGAGAAAGAAAAGGCTTGTAATCTCTTCTCTGATTGTTAGTTGAGTACAGATTGGAAAGGAAAAAAAAAAAAGGCCCTTTTGTATAAAATTACGTCTTTCCCAATAGAATAGTCTTTGATGCACAGCTCAAAGATGAGGTAGAAAGAGGTGGAGGAGGAAAGAGATAGGAAGAAAATAAAAAGAAAGTAAAGATGTGATAAATAATTTGATTAATAGAGCAGAAAGAAATAGATAGAAAATAGAGGTAAAAAAGAGATGAGAGGTGTGGATAAATCACAACTCTTCCCGGTATACACACACTTTCACACAATCTACCCTACACACAATACACAAAGTTAAACCTAAGACACTAACACACCCATGCACGGAGGGAACGGGGCCACCGAAAAAAAAAGGTAACAAGACACACTGTCATTTTGACCAAGAAACACTATCGACGGACTCTATTAAAATTAGGGTAAATGGTCACAATGGTCCCTGGAAGTTCCCACCGACTTCAGAATCGTCCCTGGATGAATTTAATTAGGCTCGCGGTCCCCAGAAGTTACAAAAAATAGTCATAGTAGTCTCTGACGTTAAAATCATATAACGTCCGTTAACCTTTTACTGACATGGAATTTTTTTTTTCCCACAATCAATGCCTACGTGGAAATAGAAAATGTTCCCCCCCTAAAATGAAAGATCCAAAAGAAGTCAAATTGGTCCCTAGGTATGTGTTGGATTCTGATTGGGTTAGAAGGAGGTCACATTGGTCCTTGTTACAATCTCCCTCCATTTTAGAAACTCCTACTATTCTCCATGAAAGCAGAACGTTGGTGAAGGTTGAGAGAGAGAGAAGAGGAAGAAGAACGACACTAGTTGGAAGCTTGGAAGCTCTCTTGCTCGCTGGTGTTGTGAAAAATCGCTATGTCGCTCGCTGAGGAAGAAGAACGAAGGAGGGCGAACCCTTCGTTTGCAGCGTCAAGGTATGTCTCCCAAACCCCAAGTACTTGCAATCTGCAGTTGAAAGTTCTTACCTTTATGCATGTTAACCCTAAATTTTGACACATCTGTACCTTGTCTGCGATTTTGAAGTTCAAGTTATGATTTTTATGGAAAAGACATGAATTTTTGTGGAAAAGATATGATTTTTATGGTTTATGTGGTTCTCTGAAGTTGGTATGTTGGTATATTAGAGTTGGGTTTGGGGTTTTATAAGGAATGAGATTGATTGTGGGTGTAAGATTGTGAAATTTTGAAACCCTTAAGATTGTGAAATTCTGAGATTTTATTTTGCTATTGTGGTGTAGATGGATTCAAGGATCACTGTGATATTGATGCATGGTGGTGAGATAAGTTTGCATGTGGATGGCACTGCCTCATACTTTGGGGGAACTATGTGTGTGTGGGAGGATCTTGATTCTGACAGGCTGAACCTATTTGATCTGGAAGCTATGGCAAGGGAACATGGATATGTTATGACTATGAAGATGTGGTGGCGTAATCCTCAAGTTCCAGATGTGCTTAAGTTAAATGAACTTTGCACTGATTCTGACCTAATGGATGCATGCTTAGCATCTAAGTCCAACAACCAAGAGATCGAGATTTACTATGAGCATTTGGAACCAGTCCCTTTTGAGGTTATTCCACCCCCTAATTTTAATGAGGATGAGAATGTTGTGATTGTGATTACACCCTCTGTGGTCCATGTGGTGGATGAGGAGGAAGTTATTACACCCCCTGTGATGGAGGAGGTTGAAGTAACCCAGAATGCCCCCAACGGAACTCCTCAGACACAAGCACCCCAGGTAAAATGGTAGCATTCTCTTCTCTTTAATATGACTTATTTCATTATAATAATTAATGTTAATTTTTTTTTACATGTGATAGGAACTTAATGATGCAAGCAATCCAATGAATGAGGATGGAGTACATAATGAGGCAGAAGATCAGAATGAGACACAAGTGAATCTGAAAGAGAAAGGGAAGGCAAAAGCTACTGAATCTGATGGTAGCAAGAGGAAGAGGAAGCAGGGATGTGTGCCTGACACAAGTGGATCTGAATCTGATGGTAGCACAAGTTCAGGAGGAGATTCAGATCCAACTTATCAAGGAGAAACAATTGAACAAAGTGAGTGGTCTCTGGATGAGGACCTAGGCAGCTACAAAAGTGAGGACCTTCATAGTCCTGTCAGTTCAGATGATGAGGCCAACAATTACAACAAAACACAATTTCCACAGTTTGATGAGGTTGCTGGATTTGGCAAGGTGAGATTAGAACTTGGCATGGAGTTTGGTGATTTGGAATCCTTCAAGGAGGCTGTGAAGGATTATACAATTGATGTTGGAAGAGAGATGAGATGGATTAAGAATGATAGCATAAGGGCAACAGCTGAATGTAGAGTGGAAAACTGTCCCTGGAGAATTTATTGTGCATGGTCCAAGGCAAGATTGAGTTTTCAGATAAAGAGCTTTAATGAGGAACATACCTGCAGCAGGACCTTTAGGAACAGGGCAGCAAGCACAAGTTGGTGCACCAAAAAGCTTGAGAAAAAACTCAGAGTTCAGCCAAATTTGACACACACTGAGGCATATGACTACATGAAGAGAAAATATGGGGTTCTTTTGAATAAGACCAAAATTTTCAGGTCACTGAAAAAGGCAAGGAAGCTGGTTGAAGGAAATGAGGCAGAGCAGTATGCAAAGCTCTGGGATTATGCACATGAACTTATGAAGAGCAATCCTGGATCTACTGTGAAGATGGACACTGTGGCTGTGAGTGAGGAGGAAAGACAGTTTCAGAGAATTTACATATGCCTTGATGCATGTAAGAGAGGCTTCAAGGCTGGCTGTAGACCATTGATAGGTCTTGATGGCTGTTTTCTGAAAGGATATTATGGGGGGCAGCTGCTTTTAGCAGTAGGTCAGGATGCCAACAACCAACTGTATGTGATAGCTTATGCCATTGTAAATGTGGAAAATAAAGACAACTGGAAATGGTTTTTGGAGCTGCTCCATGGAGATTTGGGTGATTATAAACAACATGGGTGGACATTTATATCAGACATGCAGAAGGTAATACACTTCCTCTTTCTCATGTTGGCTGTTTTATTATAGCATTATGTTAGGACTACGTGCACTGCATTTAATTTGCACATGATTAGGACTAATATGACAGTATTGTGTAACATTCAGGGACTAATGTGACAGTAAGTTGTAACATTCAGGGACTAATTTGTAGTAAGTTGCAACATGTAATGATTAATTGTCTTTGTTTTTTGCTGTTTTGCTAGGGTCTCATCCCTGCAATGCAGGAGGTTATGCCTGGGGTGAGTCACAGATTCTGTGCAATGCATTTGTGGAGGAATTTCACAAAACAATGGAAAGACAAGGAGATGAAGAATGTTGTGTGGGATTGTGCTAGGGCAAGGACAGTTGAACAATTTAATGCAAAGATGAATAGGCTTAGGGCAAAGAATGCACAGGCATGGGCTTATCTCAACAAGTGGCCCAAAGAATCATGGACTAAGGCCTACTTCAAAGAAGGAGTTAAATCAGACAACATATACAATAATGCCTGTGAATCCTTCAATGCAAAGATTCTGAAGTATAGAGGAAAACCTATACTGACATTGCTTGAGGAGGTTAGGTGTTATATCATGAGGACAGTTGCTACTAACAAGATCAAGTTCAAAGGACAGCAAGGCTTACTTCCACCAATGCAAAGAAGTAGATTGGAAACTGAGAAAAAAGATGGTAGTAAAGGGTGGACACCTGTATTCACAGGGGATGTTGTAGATGAGAGGTATGAGGTCCAGGGTTGGGAAGGAAAGGTGGATGTGAGTTTGACAAGACATACCTGCACTTGTAGGTTCTGGCAGTTGACTGGCATGCCTTGTAAGCATGCATGTGCTGCAATTGCCTGGAAGCATGATCATGCTGAGGACTATTGCCATGTTTGGCTTACTATGGGAGCTTATAGGAGTACATATGAGCATTGTGTTCGCCCCACTGCAAGCCAACAATACTGGGAGCAAACAGATTATGTGAGGCCTATCCCACCAAGGGTGAACAAGAGGAAACCCGGTAGACCTAAGAAGAATAGGAGGAGGGATGAAAATGAGGAACCAGTTGCTGGATCAAGAAACAGGAGTAGGGCTGGAAGTGAGCCACCTGTTCCTGCCACAAGAATCAGGAGGTCATATCCTCCAATTACTTGTACTAGGTGTGGCCTAACTGGTCACAACACAAGAAGCTGCCATAACATTGGTGCACCAATAAGGCCAACAAATTGGGTTCCGCCCCCACCTGAAGTAATTGAGGATGAGGTTGATGTATCCCAGAATGCCCCCAATGGGACTCCTCAGCAACCCCAGGTAAAATGGTAGCATTATGTTCTCTTTAATATGACTTAATTCATTATATTAATTAATGTTAATTTTTTGAACTGTGATAGGAAACTCCTGCTGCTACAAGACCTAGAAGGAATGCCAACAGACCTAGAAGAAATGCTACTCCTGCTGATACAGCTCCTGTGCCTACAAGTAGTGGAACTGCCCCTCTTTCAAACACTATGCCTGCTGGAATTACAAGTAGGCCTGCTGCTACAAGACCTAGAAGGAATGCTAACAGACCTAGAAGAAATGCTACTCCTGCTAATACAGCTCCTGTGCCTACAAGTAGTGGAAATGCCCCTCTTTCAAACACTATGCCTGCTGCTGCACCTATTGGGTTTGTGATTTGGCCCAATAGACCAACTGGAATTGCAAGTAGGCCTGCTGGAATTGTTTATAGGCTCACTCCTGCTCCTGCTGCCTATAGGCCCCCTTCAATTAGGCCACCTAGGCAATCAGTGGAAGCATCTTCCTCAACTCGTCCACAATTCCAAGCTTCAACTTCAGTACCACCAAGGGCAGAAACAGCAAGAAGCTCACCACCACCAGGGCAAGTGACATATGCTTATCCTGGAGGAAATATGTGTTTCATGCCAACACCTTCTATGTTCCAAAACACCTCAGAGGACAATTGATGACAATGAAGTTCCAGAAGAGTCTTTTTGTGATGCAGCAGCTAGCCTATGTCTCTTTTTTGTTTTAAAACTGGTTGTGTTATGTACTGACTGATGACATTATATTTAGTAGCCTTAGTAACTTGGCATTGACATTATGGTTGTCTATTTAAGTTCTGGTTGTTGTTATGCTATTTAGCATTGAACTTTGTAATGGTTGACAGTATTGTGTTATGTGTTTGTTCAGACTTTGTAAGGGTTGATCTTTTATTATGAATGGTTATCTATTTCACATTATGGTTGTCTATTTAAGTTCTGGTTGTTGTTATGGAATATGTGTTTGTTCAGACTTTGTAATGATCTTATATTATGAATGGAGTAGAAGATTTGGTGGAAATGACCAAAAGCAAGCATGACAAAATGCATACCAAAAGCATCAATAATGCATTTCATTGATAATTTGACAATATCATTACATTCATCACTCAAAAGACTACATTGTTACATGATCCCCCACATTACATGAACTTCCCAATCATCATTACAAACACAAACAAAGTCATCAATATGACACAAATTCTCATCAATTGAACTTGTTGAGCTGCAAGGTCATTGTTCTTGCACATGGCTGCATTCATGTACCTAATTTGTTCAATCACCATCTCATTTTTCTTCAAAATAGCTTCCTTCATAAGCACCACCTCCTGCATCAACACTGCATTCTTCAGAGAAATCTCATTCAACACCCTCACAACTTCTTCATTCTGCATACAGTTTGGGGCATTCGATTCAACTTCATTTCCATCTTCAACTCATCGAAAGAAGTTGCAATTAGATAAATGACCCTGTACAACAAAACCCATACAACCCAGAAATTATGAATTCATGCCAACATATGCAAAAATGAAGAACCCAGAAAATCATTTACTTGCCTTTGGTAGATAGCAACTATAGAAGGGTTTTCCTGGGTTGGCATCAGTTTTGGAAACCCTAACCACTGCTTCTTCACCACACTTGCAATGGGGCACTCCATCGTTCATCCCTGAGCTAGAACTTCCCATGGGTTTTTTCGATGGCCTCTGTGGAAGTCGCGACCTAGAACTACCACTCATCTCCCTTCTCCCTTTCAGATTGAAGGTTGATGAATTTGGGATTTTCCCCCAAATGTTAGGGTTCATCTTCATATAGATGATTTCAGGGACTAATTTGAAGTGTTTAACATAAACCCCCAACGGCTATTTCCACGTAGGCATTGATTGTGGGAAAAAAAAATTCCATGTCAGTAAAAGGTTAACGGACGTTATATGATTTTAACGTCAGGGACTACTATGACTATTTTTTGTAACTTCTGGGGACCGCGAGCCTAATTAAATTCATCCAGGGACGATTCTGAAGTCGGTGGGAACTTCCAGGGACCATTGTGACCATTTACCCATTAAAATTAAACACAAATGGGCTGAGCCCAACAACCAAGAGAACGAAACCTTTGACCAAAAAATAAGAGAAAGAGGCCATATGCTCCCAGACTTGCCCTTTTCTTGAATTTTCTTTGTCAGCACCTCAACTACTTGCTAATTATTGACCCAAAAAAAATTACTTGCTAATTAATTCAGAATAATGTTCAGTTAAAAAACTAATTCCACCTACACCTTACGAGATAAGTTAGAAATGAGTGATATGATTGATAGGAAATGCAGATGGAAATGAGTGATATGATTGATAGGAAATGCAGATGGGAGAGAACATGAAGTGTGTATGTATCCTTACTCCATTCTATTTACTGTCTACGTGGAATATGTGCATCTTTACTGAGTGCTTTTCCAGTTCTGAAGTCACCAGTCGACGCTTTAGGTCACATTTGGCATCAATGTAGCTGTTTATGCTATACAAGGCCTCTAATTGTTTGAGCTTTGCAGGGTCTCCAAGGGTGCAAATTACCTAACAGTGTTGCAGCGCTGCTGAGTTTTGACATAGGATGGTGTTTGACCTAGAGTGACCAAGTGTATTTAAACGACCTAATTGTTGCTGCATAGAATGTCATGAAGCAATATAGCTTTTTGTTATCAGTCGTTGTTATTGCCATTTTTCTTGTTTTGCTTTTCTTTTTGCCATGGGTAATATGACCAACATTTGGAAACGAAATTATAACCCAGGATTTTCACAATTTTACATATTAAAAAGCCTGTACGCCAAAAGATTCTACTTATAATTCGAATGGAGATCATTGAGCAAACAACTTCAGGGTGATATACACACTTCATCAAGTCATTTAGCCAAACCGGTTACAAACAACAAAATTAAGAAATTACTTGTAGTAAGCTTTAGATTGTGATATGGATGCTCTGTGTTCACCTCACATAGAATTCTGAAATGCAAGTTCGGGGAATGAATCAAGAGACCATTTCCAATTTCCGATTAAAATAAATAAATTAGAACTATAAAACATTACTCTTGAATTAACAAACAAGTCCAGTCCCATTTTACCGGCAAAACTTGAACATTTTTACCCTCATCAACCTGCGAATACGGATTCCTAACAGGGTTATCTAGATTACTAACAAGGTTATCTATTCTATACATCTTATCTAAAGGCTTATCAACGACATGCGGCATTGAAAACCAATATCAATGTAGAACAGATCATACGAATTAACGACAGAACAAAATTCTATTGAAATGTAGCAATTTGCAAACAAAAGCATTGAAACGCAATATCCATACGAATACAAAGATCTATTGTTCCAACGAAACTGAAAAGAGAAGAAACAAAACAACAACAGTGTCTGCAGCTCAAAAACCAAGTTTGGTGAAGAACCACCTGTTTTTACCGGTTTTGAACCTTTCCTCCAAGCGCTTCTTGGTCTCTTTGAGAGCAGCGACCTTCTTGTCCTTCGATTGGAGGGAATCAGGAACAACAACGTCCTTCAGATCTACATCAAGGGTGTAGCGAGTGGGCATCAGGTGCTGGTAGTTCACGAGCTTCACGAACGCCTTCACCCTCGATTTCTTCGCCGTCTTCTTGGCAGAGTCCTTCTTAATCACCTTGCTCGGGTACTTCTTAATCCCTGCAACCAGGCAGTGTCCGTAGGCGCGATCACGAGTCCCCTCATCAAATGTGCGCACGATCACCGCCTTCCGCCCTGCGTACCGCCCTTGCAGCACGATCACAGCCTTGTTCGGCTTCAAGAACTTCACCATCTTCCTCTTTCAGCTACTACAAGGGTTGGCCGTAGAAAACCCTAATTCTTGTGTATATATATCAATTTTACGGACCTTAAACCACCTAAGAATGAATCTATCTAGGCCCATGCTCGTCTCTCAAGGCCCATTAATAATAAGATGTGAACTCTTGACAAAAAGGAAAAAAAGATGGGAACAAATTATAAAACAAAAAACTGCATATGTATGTTCTAAATATTCCCCTACAAATCACTTAATTACTTTATTCTTACTTAAATCTCCATTAAAAATGTTATCTCATCCCTCATCTCAATTTCTTATCATCTTCGTAAAGATGAGAGCACAGGTTTAAATTCTAGGAAAATATGCAACAGTATCTCCAATGGACGACGACATCCGTAAAGAAAAAAAAAATTATATCATCTACCTTTGTTCCTAATTATTTTCAAGTGTGAAACCGTTTATTAGCCCAAGAGAAAGTCTAAAGTAGTACGAATAGGTAAAATAAGATTATTTAAATAATATTTCACACGTTTAGGTATTTCATTTTGATTACAAATTGTATAAGGTTACCCAACGAGTGTCGATCATAATGGTAAAAAGTGACCATTTGAACCCTTAGGTTAAGAGTTCAATTCCTAGGAGTTTCACTTTTTGGGAGATCTTTAGTTTTCACCCCAGCCGGGTTTGAATTGCGAGAATAGTTTAACCAAAAAAATAAAATTGTATTAGGTTAATCACGTGTGAGGTTATTGTTTACATTTTTATTTCATCATGGTTATTCATAGTTTGAAGAGTTTAAAAACAATGACACTAAGTGAGCCCTTTTGTTTCTAACCTAACCACTCATGTGTATCTTAGAATTCTTTTCATTTGTACGTCTAATTTACTTCTATGCTGAAGATTATGTGTGCTATTTTTTTTTTTGGTCGAAATATGTGCTATACTTGTATTCATTTATTTGTCTTAGAACAATACTTTGGCCAATATTTAAGCCAAAAAAAATATTGTAAAAGATGTATCGACTCATTTTACATGGGCAGCCACTCTTGTCTATCTTTGGTGGTTCCTTTTCCTTTTACTTGGGCCTTAAAGATGCGTTCTTGTGAGTTGCTGAGTGATCACTTTCAACGTCTCCTTCTTGCCATGATACACGATTCCACAAGGACTGACTCATTTTTTATTTGTTATGATCTAAGTTCATGTTAGAACTTAGAACCAACATTTTGATATTTTCTTATTACCTAATAAAAAGTAAGACCTCTCTTATTAGCAAATAGCTATGGCATGAGCCAGTTTGGTTTTGCCAAAGTCACTTGGTCAATGCAACAAAAAAACAACCATCGCCCTCATCTTCACTTTCTCCAATATCTCATTCAACCCACCAAAATATTGCTCTTTTGTACTGCTCATATTGAGTTTATCCTCTATTTACATACTATAAGTGTCGTTTCCCTTCCCTTGTGACTTTAATCTAATTATCCTTCAATATGAAAAAAAAGAATGAACTATCAAGTGCAACTTGGAGGTGTTTGCACATTACAACTTATAGGGAAAATCATGATACCATATAATTCAATCCTCACAGCTTTCACCAAGTCCCAGTACCAATAATTGTTTAACAATAACTGCATAATCATAGTTTTACTGAAACACTAAAACTACAGATCAAGATGATGTTTAAACTAGTTTTCTTTTTAGTGTGGCGACCAAAGTATTTCTTCACCAATTCTTCCACCTATACTTGATTGAACAACCTTCTTAAAACCAGCTTATGGAACACATTCACAACCAAACCCATCTAATCACCAAAATGAGGAAACATGGATTTGTCTCTTCTTAATAATCAAACACACATGCAGTGCCTTGCCACCTACAAGGACAAATTATATCAACATCAACAACCAAAACTAAACCGTCAAGCACTAAAATAGAGTATGCATTTCAATCCAATAAGTTCGGCAAACATAACATTGCGCAAAAACTTGTCTACACAGCTTACTTGTATTATTGAAAATTTGAGATACATGAAAGAAACACACAAGATGACATCTTTGTCAAATTAACATGATTCTTTACGTATTGTTTGCAACACAAACAAATAAGTTAAGAATAAACCTATCAGTAAATAGGTAAAATTAGTTTTAAGGGTGCCTATCAATGATAATATTTTGGCTATTACTCTCTGAGCCATTATAACATTTAAGCAATCCCACTTCTCACTTGGAATGAAATATCATGACTTTTTTTTCCATGCCCAATATCACCCAACAAATGAAGTTTTCTTAACCCTTATCTGTCCTTATTTAACTAACCAAGTAACCATTGTCTACACTAAGCAGACTGTGAAGAATTCAATTGCCCCATCTATGATACCTTCGTGCGTAACACATCCTTCCTAGATACAAGGTATGCACAAGAATACTTAAAGCAAGGTAGGGTAAGCAAGACATTTGAAGACAAATAGAATCATAATAGACTGCATTAACATTGAGAATGGCCTGATGAAGGTTAAATATTACCTGTATTACATTCGACTTAATTGAAACCTACGTAGCAGTTTGGTAACTAGTTGATTCAATTAAAAATCAGTCCTTAGAGTATACTAGGTGCTTTGATTTCAACAGAGGAATAGATACACAAATATGAAGTGCTAAGACACAAGCGTATTTTACCTTTTAAATTTGTAAAAATCAGCAGTCAATTCCCTCCAATGCTACTCCTTGCCATTTGCTATAACAAAAGCACAAAATAAACCAGTGAATTTGGCAATGCCACAGAAATGACTAATTAGATCCACATTCTACACACAATCACATAGACAAGACATCACAAGGTAAATACTAATCTAACTGGAGGTAGTTAATAATTTTGCCAAAGTTGGCTACTTGAATAGGTAATTGCTAAGCTAAATAATATCAAGAGAGCCAATATAAAAAGTAAAAAGAAGAAAAAGTTTTGAAACTAGAACGAGAATCGTTTTTGCCAAATATGCATAAATTTAAAACAAATTCCTGCTGATAAAAAAAAAATACCTTTATGGCCTCCACCTTGAAAGTTTTGGTAGGAGATCCTTGCAACAAGAAGTTTAAGACCTCAACAGGTATGGACATGGTGGTGGAGCATGATTCATTTAGCACTTTCACTCTCAAAATTTGCATTCCAGTAAAAGGACAAGGATGGCGCAATTCAGCAGGGAACTGGGAAAGAATCTGAGCAACCAGGCAAAGAAAACAACAATAAATCTATCTGAGATTGACAATGACAAGCAATAACTTTGTTCTACAGATAAGCAAGGCAGCTAGATTATACTTACACTTATAGTTTGAAAAGATAATGTGACATCCTTGGCATCCCCAATCGCCCAAAACATGTCAATCAAACGAGAAATGAAATCATGTTTTGGTACTTGGTAACCAGTAACAGCAACATCAAGATGAGCCCTCTCAATGGAGCAAGAGCCAACAAGGAAGAGCTGCAGAACATGGGAGTCAACAAAATTGAAGGTTGTAAGTGTCGGGGAAGCGACAATGATCTTACAATCCGGGCATATGTTTCGAACGTGTTCCATACTGGATATTGTAAGGTTAGTGAGGTGAGGAGCACGTATATCTAAGATTCGAACTTTAGATGGGAATCGGCAATCAGATATCAACAAATGGGTCAAATTCACAAAATTCTCAAAAGGGTCGAAGGAACCATCACTAGAATCGTAACTTTGAAGGTCCCCGACCCCGTAATCCCAATCGACCATGAAGGAGCAGCGAACAAGATGCAGAGTGGTGAGGGAGGCGAAACCCCAGCAATCGGGAAGAATGATGAGCTCGAAGAGTTGAAGGTGTTGCAAGGATTGGCAAGAGAAAAGAAGGGGCAAATCATCAACAATACGCGGGAACAAGAGGGTGAGATGCTGGACGCCATGGGTAGTTACGTGGTGGATGAACATTCTGACAAGACCCTCACAGAGATCTTGGCGATCGATGCAGATTTGAAGACAGCAGAAGATAGGGTTAGAGATGTCGAACCAGAATTTGCAGTGGGTGAGGGTGAGAGAGGTGGAAGAGTGAAGAACATGGAGAACGAAATTAGCGAAGGAAGAGTAGTGAGTGAAAGAGGCGCTATCGAAGTTGAGAACGGGAAGAGCACGCCAAAGAGACCTCCATCTTTTGCTGAGAACACTGCATTGCATTGCATCCTTCGTCTCCACATATGAAAGAATGTGTTCAACTATTTCATCTGGTACTTCGTTCATTCCATCTTCCATCGCCATTTCTGCTCTCTCTCTCTCTCTCTTAACCCTCACCCATACACTCTTTTTAGAATATAAACTAATTACATAATCAACACAGAAAATTAAAGGAATTATATCAAATAATTATTCGCCTATCAGACTTTATACTGTTGAAATTTATCCTATACAATAGACCATAACTTTAGGGTGAAAAATGTGGGATTGTAAACAAATTTATTTATTTCATTAAAGAGATATTTGTATTGATCGACTTAAAACAGCATATTGGAGCTTTCACTTATCTTTGGTGGATCACATTATTTGTTTAATAAATTTAATTTCTTAATCTTACCTTGAATTGGTAAAATAGGTAAATAGATAAGGATAACATTATAGGTTAAGATCAAATCAAATCCGTGAATTTCCCAATATATATATATATAATTTACATGGAAAATTATTTCATTCCATTTTTAATTGAAATTGAAACTTTCCAAATGAAAAAAGAGCATATAAAAATCAAACCAATCCCTTTATATGGTATTCCAAACCTACCAACCAAAAGCCATTGCTTAATTGCTGAGATGAGG
This sequence comes from Lotus japonicus, assembly GCF_012489685.1. Lineage (NCBI taxonomy): Eukaryota > Viridiplantae > Streptophyta > Magnoliopsida > Fabales > Fabaceae > Lotus > Lotus japonicus. The sequence continues at coordinate 67,449,800 of NC_080046.1, read as the reverse complement.
CTAGGAAAGAAGGTTCAGCCTGCTAAGAGAGCTTGGAAGAAGTTCTCCACAAAACTCAAACTCAATAATATTCCTAAAGCCATCAAAGCCACCTTTAAACACATCACTCGTAGAACACCACATGCTGCTTCTTCTAACCACCATGTTGATTTGATTGCCAACGAGGGAGGGGAATCAAGCATGGAGGAGGACATAGAAACTATTGAGGATGCATGGAAGATTGTAGTTGCTAAGTCATCTCATGACGATCCGATGCAGGACGAGGACGTGGATCAGAAAGCAGAGGAGTTCATCAGCAAGTTTTATCAAGGTATCAGGAAAGAGATGTCTCTGCTAGAGTGGAATCCCCGCAGATGATCATGCCTACTATCTCTTTTCCTTTTCATTCATAGTAACATGTGTGTGGAACATTTGCTTTTCTTAATGTTCTTCATTTTTGGTTTTGTTAGGAATTATTTTTCCTTTCATCGATCCTGTTTTAAATTTAATTGTTCATCATCTCATAGCTCTAAGGAAACATGTGATCGATCAATTCAATTGTACAGGTGTTTTGTTTAACGAATTAAGAAAATGAAATCATTATTCACAACCGACGTATCTTCAAAATGTAGAGCTACAAATAAGGCAATGTCAATGATTCATATGATATCAAAATAAGAAATTATATATATGTAAATGTTTCGATACTAATTGAGTCTACTTTTATTCTAATTCGTAATATTAGTTTTGTTCACTTATTTTTTCGAATTGTGTGTTAATTTTCGTTTACATTTGTGTTGATTGATAACCAAACATAGCTGTAGAACTCACATGAAATAGTCAACAAACAATCCAATACCAAATTCAAGGAGTGTCCAAGCAAAGATAATGGAAAACAACAGGATTAACGGAGATAAAATTTGCAATGGTTTATTGTTATGCAATCAGTGATATCTAGTTTAAGTTGGGAGGGTTACTTTTTGTGTACTCATGTGCTCTTGGTTTGCTTGGTTTTGAATTTGTGGGGTTGGGGAAGCTGTTTTTCCCTCATACAGATTTCATCTTGTCTTATTCTTCTTCTATCTAATGTATTAAGGGTTGGAGTACCTCTTGTATTCCCTTTAATCAATCTATGACATTAAAAAAAAGTAATTACAAATAATGAATGATAACACAAAGAATGTTCTAAAAATGGTTAACAACGTTTTTATCGTTTTCAAATTACAAACAAATATATGCCAGATTGGTTGCAAGAATAGTTAACTAGCCATATTTGAAAAAAGACGTGGGAATTAGTAACCATTCATGATTAGGCGAATTCCTAATAACCTATCGCATTGATGTTGCAAGTCAAGTCCCCTAGTATTATTATTCAACTTAATACTCAGAAAAATCTTCACAGATTGAACCAACTTAATCATTGTGAATGTTATTCTTTTTTTGACGGGCGTCAATCAATGTTATTCTTATTCCTATAAAAATATTAAATTTCAATAAAAATTTAAAAAAATCTCGATCTCCCACCTCTTCAACCTAATCTCATTTGATTTTTTACATATGAGAAATTGAGAATTGACTGAGGGACCAAATTTGCTTAATTTTAAAAGTAGAAGCACTCGATTAGCTTGAAAATAACTAAGGGGCCAAAATCACACATAGTCTAAACTAGGAGGGTAAAAGATGCAATTAAACCTACAAGTCCTGTGTTTGAAATTAGAATGCTTATGCATAGTAAGGGTGAATGAGTGGGTTTCAGAGATAAAATGACAATGTAATGAATGATGTATCTCCTTTTCAGGAATCACGTAGGAGAGGTAGAAACACATGGAGCGGAAACAGAGAGCTTTGAGAATTGAGAACATATTCTGGGTAGATTATGGGGGTGTGACCGGAGGTGGAGGGTGGGTGACTGAAAGTGGTGGTAATCATGGTGGCACACGCGGTGGAGGAGGGGCTAGAACATGTTTGCAAATTATAAAACTTTTAAACATTGGGAAACTCTCAAATTTCACCCTCATGGTATACTATGAGACACTTTTTTAAGTGAATCTTGTTAAGACATTTGCAATTTAGAAGTATATTAAGCTGCGTGAACAGAAGAGCAAGTTTTAGCATATCCTTAACAAACATCAAATCTGAGGATGGTTGCCTCTACAGCCACAAGTTTTAGCAGAAGAGCAAATTCGTAGCTGTTCTGTATTAGTATTATGCACCGTTTGGAAGAGCTTATCTGATAACATAAACATTTATGTCAGTGTTTAAGAAAGCTTATACACAACTTATGTTTGAGCTTATTTTCATATGTTACTCGGGATAACTTATGAAAAAGAGCTTATGCTTATATATGACTTATTTTCAATAATTTTTTTAAAATAACTAATGAATAAGCCTTTATGTCCATAAGCACTTAATTAAGCCTTTTCCCAAACGGGACCTTGTATAATCCTGGCCACATATCTAAGAATGCTAGTTTACTGCGTATAAAAAAAATGCTAGTTCCCATCAAACAATCAGACAAGACATTCACTTGGAGGCTCAAGATTCCCCCTTGTTTCAATTGAGTTCCACCAATTTTCATCATGGGGGAGTCTTGGTGTTCTGAGATTCTTCCAGAATGAAAAGAATTGGAGATTCAAAATTCATTATTTTGGCTTGCTTAACAGTTCGGTGAGTACAAAAAGAAACTCCTAAGTGAGGAATTTCCCTGCATTTCTTTCTGCGTATTAAACATCCAAACATGTATGCATTTTCTTGTGATCAATAACCGCAATAGATAGTCTTGAAAACTTGATGTAGTGAACAATGGAGTCGTGTAAAGTGAGTGCTAGTTCAGTTAAGACTTCAAATGCTTATTCCTATACGCAGGCAGAGTTTGAAATTATTTGAGCTTATCTCAGCAACATAAACACTTATGAAACAACTCATAAAAATAGCTTATAACCTACCTATAAGCTTTTCTGAGGCAATTTTCCTACTCAAGTTTAACTCATGAATAAGAGCTTACTGACACAAGAGCCCAAAAACATCCATAATCACTTAACTTAATCAATTTGATAACTAGAAATATAATTTTCCAAGAAATAGAACAGAGGTGACAGTTTGAACAATCATTAGAAACATGAAACCAGAAAGAGTGAATGTTGTAAGTACATCTACACTACCTATTTTTTGCGCTTGAGGGGTCCAGTTTTGAAGCCACCCTTAGTTGGTTTACCCCAAGGAGTGCGAGATCCTTTACCCCAACGGCCACTACTCTTGCTTCTACCCTCACCACCACCGTGTGGATGATCAACAGGATTCATAGCCACTCCTCGAACAACCGGCCTCCGACCGAGCCACCTACTATGCCCGGCCTTCCTCAGCTTGCGATCTCCATGGGTTGGATTGGACACCACACCAACAGTGGCCCTGCATCGAGAATCAATCAACTTCTTCACACCTGAAGGAAGCTGGATCAAACAGTAAGCTGAAGTAGGTTCTTTCAAAATCTTTGCACAGGTTCCTGCTGCTCGTACGAGCTTGCCTCCTTGCCCAGGGTTCATCTCGATGTTGTGAATGATTGTCCCGATTCGCATCGAAGACAGAGGCATGCAGCTTCCAATTTGTGAGTTTATATCGGAAAACATCATGCTCTCATGCGCATCGCGAGGAACGGTGGTTGTAACCTCTGTCAGGAAATATGCCAAAACAGCAGCATAAATAAATGTGAAATTGAAAGCAGTAGGAAGGAGATAATGAAAGTACCGGCGGCGGCGGAGGAGAAACGGCGAAATGCATTGGTGAGGGCGGCGCGAGCTCTCCACAGCGACGCGGCCATTTCAACAGCAACCTAAACTCTGATCGATGCGTGCCTCACATGGTTCATTCCTTCACTTCCATTCTTTTGGGCTTGGGCCTCTACCAGAGCCTTTTTGTTCAAACACAAACATCAAAATCGCATCATTTCTTTCCTTCTAAATTAAACCAGAATATTACCATCACCGTCAAATCAATTTTCTTGTTAAATTGGGTTAACCCTTGTCAATTGTCATATAATTTGAAAATCATAAGTTGCCTCATTCAAACAATTCCGTTACAGGTTTTTGGAATGTCAGGTATTTGTGAATTAGATTGGATGGTAAGTAATTGATTCATATCCTTTAATTTTCTTAACTCATTATCTAATTGGTTTTCTTCTAAATTCAAATCCAATCAAATCTAAATTGGATGGGTTTTCAGTTTTAATTTACACATTTTCCTTTCAGGAAATAGTATGTAAATTTCCTAAAGTATGTAGTATATACTGGGATTTGTATTGAAAAATGATTGTATTCAAATATTGGTGGGTGTTAGGTCTATTTCATTCTTATCTTAACTCTGAGTGATGTTCTAAAAAATTTAAGGAATTGATATATTTTAAATATATATATAATTATATATATATATATTTAATAACAGATCATTTAAAATGTTTAATATATCATTCATAAGTCAATATATAATCAATAACAATAATAATAAAAGGGATAAGTATTTTTGTATACGTAGTTCTTGTAAAATATAGTATAATCGATTTAGGTCCCTAATATAAATTTTAACTTTTGATCCATGAGGTTAATGAAAAATAAAAAAAATGTGAAGTTAGTTTTCACTGGCAATATTCATGGTTAAGTAATAACTTGGGTAACCGACATCACCATGGGTTAGGGCCTACCTAGCAATAGCAATTGTTGTTATCGTATTTCATTAATAAAATCCTCCTTATATAAGGAGAAGCAACATGAATGCTAAATCAATTAAGTACTGGAACTTATAAATGGCAACAAAAAGAAAGGCATGTAATTTTTTTTTGAAACTAAGAAAGGCATATAATTGCTACACCTAAAGTTTGATTTTGTAACGTATTGATTGTCATTATCTTTTTTTTTTTTACATTCAAATAAGATTTTGTGTGTGTGTTAGGTTGCCCTCACAGCCCTAAAATAGATCTTGTGTGTGTGTGTGACTCAATAGAATTGAACTCTCGATTTAGGATTTTAAATAACTACATTTTACCGTTATGAGCCTGCGATCTATATTCACTATACATATTCTATAAAAAATAAATATATTTTAGAAAATCATGAATCATGAATCAGATATATATTTAAACTGTTGTCAAATTGTTAATTTCTTGTTATATAATATCTACATGTTCAATGAAAATTAAGACGAAAAGTCAAATAGGATCTTTAACCAATCAAGTTTTTACTTATTATAAAAAAATATTTTGATATCACTTTAGATTTAGATAGATAATATAATTATAATTTTATTAGTATAAGATCTTTTATCCTTTCAAAAAAAAAAGATCTTTTACCAATCAAGTTTCTTATATTATTTTAATAATTACTTATTATAAAAAATATATTTGGATAAAACTTTGGATTTTTTGGTACATCGGAAAATATAAAACTTTGGATTTAGATATATAATATAATTAAAATTTTATTAGTATAAAAATTATCACACGAGTATGAAAATTTAACATCAATCTTTGAATATTTAAATTATTTTCTAACTATTAAATTTATTTTATTCAATATGTCCATAGGTATAACATATTCAATTAAAAAAAATCAAAATATTTAATAAAAAGATATTTTAAATTTACATCCACTAGTATCCAAAAGAAACTGGGTATATAGCTCAGTGCCTCAGTTGCTTGCTGCCATTGCAAGAAGCTCTGAAGTTGAATACCTGCACCAGTTCCACGGATCAGAAAGCTTGGGTTGAAGTGTGAAGCTAGCTGTATACATGTCGGTCACAAAGTGATTTCCAAAATGAGAAAAAGAAAACATGACAATCTGAGATTCCATAAAAAAAAGAAAAATGCCGGAAATAGAAATCGTAGAATGCGCTAAGAATTGATGAAAGTTTATGGAAAAAGAATACAAGATACACTTTGATTTACGCACTGCTAGAAATGGAATTAACAGCTCACACTCACAAAATCAAAATAATGCTCCACAAAACAGACATAAAAAGCAAATTGTGAGATCTGATTTCACTCGTTCGTTCCATCTGCATCATCAGCCTCGGCTCCATTTTTCTTAATTTCAGGTAACTATTTTTAACAATTTATTTCCTATTTTTTATGGTATGGTGTTGGATTCTCAGTTCTCACTCTCAATTTTGTTCACAGTGAAGCCTTAATTCCACCTCCTAGTCCTAGGAATCCCATAAGAATGAGTCCCTCCTTAAATGCAGCCTTAATTCCTTCCTCTTTATTTGATTTTTTCTTCAATCAACCTTTTTGCATTTAATTGTTTGTTTTGTGAATTAACAAGGATCAAATACGAAGCCATTTCTCGTCATTCATCAAACAATGATGCATAACATTTTGATTTTCATATTCTTCTCCATCATCATCGTCTCCAATATTGCACCCTCTCGTAAGCATCTCAAAACTAATTTCAATTATTTATTTATTTATTTATTTATTCATGGGTACAATCTGACTGAGACAGAATGCTGCAGATGGATACGATACGTTGGATCCTTCTGGCAATATTACCGTCACGTGGGATTTCTTGTCTGATAACGGAGACACATTCGATGTAAGCTACCATTTCTAATTTCCATTCTTTAATACTATTTTTAATGAAAAAGGAAGTTCACCCAAACACAATCCTAAACCCTATTAGAATGAAATTAAATAAATAAATAAATAAATAAATAAATAAATAGTCTACGGTGCGGATTTTCGACATTATTAAAGAAAACAAGAAGATGAGATAAAGTACTTCTCTTATGAATTTAGATTCTTTGTAGTCATACAAATCACACATTTACGCAAGAAAGCATTTTGAGCTGTCTCATCTTAATTAAACAATTCACATTTTCAAATTAGATGTAATGTAATAAGTAACTTGGAATTGGAATAGTAACTTAGAATATCACCCTTGTAAAGCATTTTGAGCATTGTAGGGCTCAAATTGCCTGAATGTGAGAATCTGCTGACTGAATATAGAGAACCCTGTTTATAGATAAAGTAATAAAGTTCCATCCATGCACTTGTGTTTAAATTTTGCTTTACTTGTTTGCAGGTGAAGGTATCAATATACAACTTCCAATTATTCCGGCATGTGGAAGAGCCCGGATGGAAATTGGGTTGGTCTTGGAGAGGTGATGAGGTGATTTGGTCAATGACGGGAGCTGAGGCTACAGAGCAAGGGAATTGCACCAGATTTAGACAAAAGCAACCCCATTGTTGTGAGAAGGAACCAGCTATCATTGATCTTATGCCCGGAGCCCCTTATAACATGCAGTCTGCAAATTGCTGTAAAGGTGGGGTCCTAACATCCATGACACAAGATGTTACAAAATATGGTGCTACCTTCCTGATGAATTATCAGAAATCATCTATCTCTTTTCCTGATGGAGGCAATTTTAGCATGCCAGAAAAATTCACACTTGGAATTCCTGGTTATAGCTGTGCGATGCCAGTTCAAGTCCCACCAACTAGGTTTACCAATGATGGACGCAGATGGCAACAAGTCTTAGGTGAGTGCTGATATTGCTTTTGCTTGTATGAGTACTGTTTATGAGAATGCTCAGAATCAAAAGGTGTGCCTTTTTGGCCATATATTTAGTTTAGTGTGTTTGGTTTTGCAGTAGAAAGGCTCATAATCACTTTTAAGACAAGTTACAAAGTGTAGCTTCTGATGTTGCCGTGCTTTGGATTGTGTACCCGCCGCCGCCAATCCAAACACTCCAATTGTATTTATCTGCCGGCAAACATTTTTTATGGAAGTGATTATGAGCAGAACTTGCTCTATTTTTTCGGGTGTTTAATTGTACATGTAGAAAATATCAATGTTGATTGCCATACCATGTGTATCCCAAATAATTCGAGTTCTATGGCTAGCCAAGTGAGCTAAGGCTCATTAAGGCCTTAGCTACATGTCTAATTTAGCTGAAATGTGATTAAAATTACTCCTCACTATACTGTTAACATACACTGACAAACAAGTAATTAACTTTTGTTCCTATTACAATCTACCACAACTTACAATGTTTCCATTGGAGGAGTTGTTGAAATTACATGTGCTTTATCGTCTCTCTTATTGGTGCTATTTGAGGATTCTGAATAGTGACGGCAAGGAAATAAATGCTCCATGTTAGTGTATATTTCAGTACCCTGGCCTGGTGCTTTGTTGACACTTTTTTTTTTGGGTGGATTCATTGTAGAGACATGGAATGTTACCTGTATCTACTCACAGTTTCTAGCATCACCTGCCCCAAAATGTTGTGTCTCCTTATCAGCATTCTACAATACGACAATTGTTCCTTGCCGCACATGCAGCTGTAATTGCCAAGGGCTACCAGGAGCAAATTGTGCCAAGTATAATTTCTTCCCAATTTGTTAACTTTTTGGCTCTGTGATTGGAACATGGAAGCTGCTTCTCTATCTTCAAATCTTTGTATTTAGCTAGTCTAGATCAGATTCTTTTCTTATTGAGACAGTAATTTCTAAAAAGAAGAGTCAATTTCAATTGCAAGATGAGATTTTCTTTCCTTTTTAAAGAGGAGGTGGATAAATTTCATGTTTTATCTGGAAAAGCTCTGATATCTCTTCTCTATCTCTCATTTTACTTTTATTTTTCCTTAATCTTTCTATGTCTTTGGTTGTTTGCATTTGTATGCACATTTGTAGTGAGAAAAATGCTTGCATAAATTTGTTATTACTTAGTGCATATTTGAAAACTCTTTTATAATCGATTCTAAAGCCAGGATCAATTCTGAAGAGAAGCTTCTCTGAGAAAAAAAATCAAGCTGATCCCAAGATGCTAAGAGTATTATTCTAGCTTTCTTGCTAAATAGTACTGTTCTTGAAAATTTTCAGTTCTGATGGATCTTCACTGTTGGAACTGCGACAACGAGCACAAGGCACAAAATCACCAGCACCAGTAGTGCAGTGTACAAATCACATGTGCCCCATTCGTGTTCACTGGCATGTGAAGCAAAGTTATAAAGAGTATTGGCGGGTCAAGATCACAATCACAAACCTTAATTTTGTCAGAAACTATTCCCATTGGAATTTGGTGGTGTTACATCCCAACTTGAGAAATATAACCCAAGTTTTCAGTTTCAACTACGAGTCACTGCCAAGTTATGGAAATCTCAGTAAGTTACTCTATGAATGCCATTTTTCAACTTCCATTGATGAATATAATAAGCCGACACCTCTTGTTGATTGAACACTTGTTCCATTACAGGTCTAATGATTATTCTGGTTATTAATGTTTATACATTTCAGATGATACAGGGATGTTTTGGGGGCTACAATATTACAATGACATGTTGCTTGCACATGGTGACAATGGGAATGTACAAACAGAGTTGTTACTTCACAAAGATCAAGGAGACTTTACCTTTAGAGGAGGATGGGCTTTTCCTAGAAAAATTTCATTCGATGGCGATGCATGTGTCATGCCATTACCTGATGAGTACCCGAGGCTCCCCAACACAGCTTCTATTGCTGCAACAAGACCTTTCATAGTTTTCATCTCAGTGTTGTTACTGCTAGTAATACTGTTCTAAAAATTTACTAGGAAGGATCAAAGTTTAGCATTTCATATTTTAGCATCAAATAACTAGTTGTTCATATGATTTTTTAGCCAAAAATTGTGACATTTGTTTGCATACATCATCACTTGACGTATGTAGTCGTGGAATTGTTTGCACCAACTAAACGTCCATCAAATCCCAGAGTAACGACCCTATCATTTTTTCTCCCTTGGTGAGAGGGCTAATGCACAGTGCACATATTTCGAGTCATAAAATTCAACCGATGTGAGGGGTTGCATTTAGTAAAAGCTGATTTATATTCCCCCCAAAGTTTATCCAAACACTCATTTGTTGACCGGATTTCACATTATTTTTAAAAGTAAGTTTGAGTCATTTATTTAAAAGTTGCTTGAATGATTCTTTAAATGTGAGGGTGACGAGAGTTTGAAGGACTAAAACTGATTTAAATTCGCCAAAATTTTGAGTCTTTCATCATGAGGGTGATTAGAGTTTTAAAGTGTGGGATTCTAGGTGAAGAAGAAGATGAAGTGAGGATGAGGGAATGCATTTTTGAGTTTGAAATATGGGAGAAGAGGAAGAGGGGGAAGAGATAGAAAATGGTGAATTGATCCCTGAACAACCCAACCCATATGATTTGACTCAATTTTATTTTTTTTAAAGAGATTTGACTCAATTTTATTTGTGTATAATAATAAGAACATATTTTTAAATGAATAAAAAGCGTAAATAAATATAAGATAGGGCGTTATTGGTGTGGTGCCCCATATAAAATAAAGTCCAGAAATACTAGGGTCTAGGAGGGAACTCTGTTTGTATTTTCTTGTCCGCTCCAAAGTTGGCTTCACCCTTTCACCACTCCTCCCTTCATTCTTTACTTGGTAAAGTTTAAATTCTCCTTCATCGGACATATCATGCCATTCATTCATTCATTCATTCATTTTCCTCATCCTAATCCTTGTGTTGTTCACTGATTGACTTGCATGAGTCCAACCTAGCCTCCTTTTTTATATGAAAGGGCATGGCCATTGGCCGTATACATATAGGTTACACTATATACCAGCAGATATAATTAGGTTATTAGCTCACTTTTTAACTAGTGCTGATGCATTTACAATGTTACTTCTTTCTTTCTAACACTATAAATCTTTTTAGCTAATATCATGAATAACTGTTACATGAGTCTTGAGTGATCTGCTTGTTTTTCTCCCCTACCATAATATTAATTATTTATTTATTCATTCCAATTTGTCTTTTCTCAGATTAATTATGTCTTCTCGGAGTGCTTCACTAGTTACAATTAATTCTCTTTTGAGGCAGTTCTCCAAATGCATGATTGTGGATTCTGTCAAAGCCCTTAACACAATAAGGACTTTTTGCACTGCTACTGCTCAAAGGTGCCATTTTCAGTTTTGGAATTGTTGGCAAAGCTTCATATTCCTGTGGATTTGCCTCCATATTTGCAATTGATGCGCCAGTGTGCAGTAGCTAAATCTCTTGAAGAGGCTAAAACTGTACACAGACATGTTTTGCAACATCTGTCACCTCTACAAGTTAGCACCTACAATAGCATATTGGAGATGTATTTTCTTTGCGGTTCTCTAGATGATGCAGTCAAGGTGTTCGATAATACGCAATTTGGCTACTTGGGATACCATGATAACGCAGCTTGCTAACAATGGGTTTGCACAAGACTCAGTTGATCTATTTACTCAATTTAAAAAATTGGGACTGAAACCTGATGGCCAGATGTTCATTGGGGTTTTTGCTGCTTGTAGTATTCTGGGATATTTTGATGAGGGAATGCTGCACTTTGAATCCATGAGCAAGGATTATGGAATTGTACCATCTAAGGCTCATTTTGCAAGTGTAGTAGACATGATTGGTAGTATTGGGAATCTTGATGAAGCCTTTTAATTCATTGAAAAGATACCAATTGAACCAAGTGCAGAATCTCGAGCAGGAGATACTTCTCATCCTGAACATGACAAGATTTATGCTCTTCTTAGAAGTTACTAGGAAGTTGAGTGTTAACAATTACAAGTCTGAGTGTAAATATCTGACAGTAGGTTATCAAAATATCTGCAATCACTAGTCGGAGATTTTTCAATTGGCAATTGGAACTGAATTCCGGGCAAATGCTTTATACCTGCTAATTTTTTTCTCGTTGAAGAATCAATGGACAGAGATTTCTTTTAGAGCGTTGAAAGCATTTTGCAAGATTTGTGGCTCTGAGCATTTTATTAGTTTGTCACTTTGCAACATGATGTTAATGTGGACTACTATTCACTAGTCTCAAATTGTATTTTGAGGTTTGTATTGACTTTTATGAACCAAATTAGTTCTTGCAACAATCTCGTAGGTCTTAAATTTGATTGATGCTTAGATTTTAGGTTTTTCCAAATCTTGAACTTTCTTTAAACCACATGCTAGTTTTCAATAACATGTTTGTGTCAAAGAAAAATAGCATATTTTGGTCATCAGTAATGAAACATAAAGGCTTTTTGTTAATGTTACAAATAATTCATTTCTATCAAAGTTTCGAGTATCAACCAGATAAGAAAATTAAATAATGAAATCATGAAGCAGTCATGTATAATTATAGACCAAAATATAGAAAACAAACTAGTGTTTAAACCGTAATATGGATTTGAATGTCAAAACATGGCAAATATACTTCAATTTTATATTAATTTTTTTTCAATTTTAAATAAATGTTAATGTGTAGATTCATAATAGTTATCGCCGTTATAAAGCACCGTCTACCAACATTATTTCCACTTTGTCTAGTATAGTGAGTGTAGTAGTGGACTAGTGGTAGCGATTGTGGAAGTTACTTGATGGCTGCGGCAACGATGGTGGTAGTGGTGGTGTTAATGATGGTTGTGGAGGGTAGATGTTATGTAGTGGTGGTGGTCGAAGAGGGTGGTGGCAGTAATTGTGGCGGCGATAGTGGTGGACGTTCCTTTATGGCAATAATAATAGTGGTTGTAGTAAGCCATTTTTTGTGATTTTAGCCATACTTGAATCGTTTTAAAATAATATAAAAATCATTTGAACCTCTTTTACCTCACTAACGACTCCTTTAATAATCAAAGTTTGTTTTTGAAACCCTTTAATAATCAAAGTTACAAATTATATATAACTTTTCAAAGTAAATAATTTTTTTAGAGAAATAAAATTACACATAAATTATAGTAAAAGTATTAGTTTTGTTGACACATTATTTTGAGTGGAAAAAATGTGAACGGAGGAAATTGATAGAAAGAAAATATGATAAACAAATGAAAAAGAGATAAAAATAAAATTTAAAGGGATTTTATTTTTAATTAAACATATTGTTTTTTTGTTTGTTTTCCAAACAGCAGAGACACGAACAAGTAAAAGATAGGGCAGTGGTTGGTGTCCCATATAAAAGCAAAGCCCCAAATACTGCGAAGCTCATTTTGCTCTCCAAACTCGAAAGACGGCTTCGCTCGCAACTCCGTGTTCTCTTCTTGTCTTGTCTTGGTAACAAACACTTCGAATCTCTTTTATTCATCATTCATGTCTTGCATCCAATCTTGATCTCTATTGTTGATTCTCTTCTCTTGTAAGAGCTAAGTAAACATCTAACCTTCATGTTTCTCTATTTCAAACCCTTATTGGGGTTTTCCTGATTATGTGATTCAATCTGTGTTTTTCTAACTCCATGTCGTTAATGCGTTTATATTTATTCTTCTGTGTTGGCATCTAGGCAAGTCAAATCCTTCAATCTATGTTAAATACCATCTTCAACTAAACTATTTTTGCTTATCGTGTGGTATTTTTGTTGAATTTTTCTCTATCAACAACGTCATATATTATATGCACATAGATTGCTATCAGACACAATACTGTTCCTGAAACACTGCCTTATTGTCTTACAGTTTTGTGTACTCACTGTATGCGTTAACCCTAAGGTGTGCAATAATTTAATTGATTAGTTATTATTTGTACCCCCTTCTCATTTTAGTTAACCCTATGTTTATCTTTCTAATTTTCATTCTCTTTTCTCTCCTATTTATTTACTGTATTGTGTTTTTGTTCTCTTTCATCACTGGCTCAGGGTTCATACTTTTTCTTGAATTTCATTTGTTATATTTTGTTCTCCTTCATATAGGTCATTCATTATTTTTTATTTAGTTATATGCTGCAGTTTTCTGTATATTTTTTTGTGTGTGCATTATATTTTTATTATAGCTTCCATACTTTTTTCCATAGTCCCCAATGCCACCCGTCAAGCTTCCTCAATGGTCCACTCTATTGTTTGAACCACACATTCTATTGTTTGAACCACATCACATAGCGGATAAATATAATTGAATGACCTGTTGTAGAATTTAGGCCTCACTTTTCTCTTTCTCCTAATATGTATGATTTACGGAGAACTGGAGATCTAACTCAGACTCAGAGATAGTGTGCCAATTTTTCTGTTCTCTTTTGCATTGTAAGATGACTACTTTTACATGAAACAATTATTTTGGGCTCTTCACAGAGGAGCAGTGGGTGTGGCAATCTATCCTGGAACAGTTTTTTAATGGTTTATGAGGCTCCATTTTTAATTTCTGTTTGGGTTTGAGGCAAGTAATATATCCAGTGTTAAATATGCTTCTCTTTGGTATTCTGTTAATCTGTTCATGGTTACTTCAGGGAAGTTACTATCGTAAGAATGCAGTGTTATTGGGAATCCCTTTTGCATTCTTAGCTTTTGTTTCACTTTTTTGGACTTACTTGTTCTGATAATCTGTCCTCATCTTCCTAGCTGTGCTTCCCCTCTTTACGTCTCTAATAACTATCATTTTTCTATAAAAATAATGATTTTTATTATGTTATGAAATTATCTGATTGAAATTGTTTCTGGAATGCAGGCTCAAGTTGCGAGAGTTAAATTGGAGGGGAGTAATTGAATTAAGCTTTTCCTGGATATCGACTATTAACTTATCTCCTGTTCTGTTGGCCGCTGTTATGGCTGTACATAGGAAATCTCTTCTTATTGCTTACTCGCCAGAAATTGTAGATGGGCAGCCGATTTATGTTTCTTCGAACTGTCTTCCTATCAAGGCCTTGAAAAAATATGAACCTGCAGGTCACTCTTTCCATTCTGTCGCACTCAAGCTCCGTGGTGTCCAGGAAGATAATAAAGAAGCTGATAATAAAAAAGTAGCTGATGATAAGGAACAGACATACCTTCCATCTGATTCTTATAGCAGCAAGAGCAAGAAGAAATCTGGGTCTGGAGACAAGCAGCAAGATCACTATGCATTATTGGGTCTGAGCCATCTAAGGTATCTTGCTACAGAGGATCAAATACGTAAAAGCTATCGTGAAACTGCCTTGAGGTTTCATCCTGACAAACAGGCTTCTCTTCTTCTCGCTGAGGAAACTGAAGCTGCGAAGCAGGCAAAGAAGGATGAAATAGAAACTCACTTCAAGGCAATCCAAGAAGCATATGAAGTGTTGGTTGATCCTCTGAAGAGAAGAATTTATGATTCTACTGATGAGTTTGATGATGAAATCCCCACAGACTGTGCTCCACAAGACTTCTTCAAGGTGTTTGGCCCTGCTTTTATGAGGAATGGGCGGTGGTCAGTTAACCAGTCAGTTCCATCACTGGGTGATGATAATACTCCATTGAAAGAAGTTGATACTTTCTATGATTTTTGGTACTCCTTCAAAAGCTGGAGGGAGTTTCCCCATGATGAAGAGTTTGATCTTGAGCAAGCTGAATCTCGAGACCATAGGAGGTGGATGGAAAGGCAGAATGCAAAACTGTCTGAAAAGGCTAGGAAGGAAGAGTATGCAAGGGTACGCACACTTGTTGATAATGCTTATAAGAGAGACCCCAGAATATTGAGAAGAAAGGAATTGCAAAAAGCTGAGAAGCAAAGGAAAAAGGAGGCTAAGTTCCTGGAAAAGAAGTTGCAGGAAGAAGAAGCAGTCAGAATTGCAGAAGAGGAGAGGCGACGAAAAGAAGAGGAAGATAGACAAGCTGCAGAAGCTGCTTCACAACAGAAGAAGGTGAAGGAGAAGGAGAAAAAGCTGTTGCGGAAGGAACGAGCACGCCTTCGAACTCTCTCAGGACCTATCCTGTCACAGCATTTACTGGAAATTTCTGAAGATGATGTCGAAAAGCTTTGCATGTCGCTTGATATTGAGCACTTGAGGGGTTTGTGTGAGAAAATGGAAGACAGAAAGGAGTTAGAGCAAGCAGAAGTTATAAGAGATGCACTGAGTTGTAAGGAAGGCATGGCTGATGTGAAATATGAGAAAACTATTCAACAAAATGGTTCTATCAAGGCTAATGGCAGCAGGGGTTCAAAAAGCAAGACTGAGAAGCGGGAGAAACCTTGGAGCAAAGAAGAGATTGAGCTTTTGAGGAAAGGAATGCAAAAATATCCCAAAGGAACTTCTCGGAGATGGGAGGTTATCTCAGAATACATTGGTACTGGAAGATCAGTTGATGAAATTATGAAGGCAACTAAAACTGTTCTCCTCCAGAAGCCTGATTCATCCAAAGCTTTTGACGCTTTTCTTGAGAAAAGGAAACCTGCCGTGTCAATTGCATCTCCGCTGACAACCAGAGAAGAAGTGGAAGGGGCACCAACAAATCCTGAGACTGGAAAGCCTGAAAATAGTGATGCTTCCTCAAAAAAAGACAACTTGGAAGATTCCCAAGGCAAAAGTACAGATGATCAGAACTCTACTGCTGTTGCTGCAAATGGAGTTTCTTCCTCTAGTTCAGATCAAGACATATGGTCTGCAGTGCAGGAAAGAGCACTTGTTCAAGCTTTAAAAGCCTTTCCAAAGGAAGCTAGCCAGAGATGGGAACGGGTAGCAGCAGCTGTACCTGGGAAGACTGTGAATCAGTGCAAGAAAAAATTTACCGCGATGAAGGAGAGTTTCAGGAATAAGAAAGGTGCAGTTTAATCTGCAATAGATTGGTTGAAGAATTTATGAACACATTCAGGTCTCACTCAGAGTATGAGACTGGAGTATTTTTGCCTTCTGCTTTTTAGATTTTACTACAATTTTTCTTTAGAGTTTCAACCTAAAATATGAAGTAGCTACTAATTTCATATCCATAGCAGGTTGTTTCAATCTGATGGGTATGTAATTTCATGTTTTTCTTATATTATTACATTTCTGACTTGATACCGACCGCAGTATGATCTTAGTATAAGTATTGATTATGAGGCAAACATTGTTTTAGATCAAAACGTATCAAACTACTATTTTATTTTTCCAATTTATAAATCTTACCGTAGCAGTACAAGTTTTTGATATCACAAGAAAGCAGAATCACTTCTAAACGATAAGCTGCAAGTTGTGGCTTTTACTCAATGGGATCCTGAGCACAAGTTAAACCAAAACAAGTGGATTTTTTTTTTCCTCTCTATCTCTTTCAGACTCAAGTGATTTACCAATCATTAACTCTTTTTTTGTCTACATACTTGAATTCTTTTTACAAACATGACACCAACCATAGTAGAGAGTTACGGGAATTAATCATGTATGGAATCCAAGTTAGGGGGAGGGGAACTCACCAAAAACATTAAGGTAAACAGAATTAGAACTCTTGATTGGGGGAGGGGAACTCACCAAAAACATTAAGGTAAACAGAATTAGAACTCTTGATTTTGCGCTTAATGAGGGGAGGGGAAGGGGGGACACACCAAAATCATTAAGGTCAAGGCCAATAACTGAGGGTAATCCTCCTCCTCACTGTGAATGCACTAAGTAATAAGGAGTTGCCTAAGGAGCTATTTTCATTTATGAGAGTTGGGACTTGGGATCACGCAACCACTTGTTTAATAGACGGAGTGTTGAACTAATATATCATCCGAATTGATTGAATTAAAATTTTGTTTGCTTGCAAACTTTGTGCCAAAATTTAATCATATTTAAAAGGGTTAAATATGTTTTTAGTTCATGTAAAGTAGAATTGAATTAGATTTTGGACCGTCCAAAAACATTTCAAAGCTTTTACGCCCCCAATATTAATGAAGTAGGTGAAGTAAATCCATGCGATGCATTTTTTGGTAGTTCAAACCACCACTAATATATTTTGTGGGGTTACCAACCGCACTAGTGCCCAAAAGCAGCGATAAAATGAACTAATTTCACACATTTCATTTATGTTATACTGAACGCTACGAATTCTTTTACCAAACCTAATTCACCTCTATTTTAAAAAAAAAAAGCTTAATACATCAGAAGGCTTCTGAAATTGTAAAGGGAATCAGTTCTAGGGCCTGTAAAATTTTCGCATCAAATTGGGTCACTAAGAAATTTTTTTTAATTCAATTAAGGCCAAATGCTGCCAGACCTCAATTTTATCCTAGTCATCAATTACACGTGGCTTTTATAATTTTTTTTTAATTAAAAATTAAAAAAATAATAATTCCAACTCAATTATTTAATCATAAACAAAAAATAAAAACCTAATCTAATAATCCCTTAACTAAACAATCTAATAATCTAAATAATAAACTAACATAATAATCTAATTATAACCAATACATAATTAAACCCTTTCATCCCCAAATTGAACCCAATTACAAATCTTCCCCATTCCCAAATTGAACCCAGACAAGAAACCAAGCTCTCCTTCCTCCTCCATCACCAAGAACAAGAAATTGGATATTGGTGGGGTTTGGTACGGTTTTGGGTTTGGTACGGTTTGAGGGTAGTGTTGGATTTGGCTGCTGTGAGGCTTTATGGTGGTTGAAATGGAGATTGTGAAAGGTGGGTGGTTCGAATCAACGAGTGGGGTTTTGGTCGGGTGTGTGTAGCTGCTGTGTGATGTGGGTGTAGAGATTCAATGGTAGTTTTTGATTTTGGTAGCAGCTGGTTGCGGAGGAAAGGCTTGAGGGTTGTTCTTGCTTTGATGGTGAAGTGAGAGGTTTGTTATGCACTGGGTTTCATGGAAATACATTCAGCTTTCTAAAAAATGAATGGGGTTTATGTGGTTGTTGAGTGATGGCTTGTGAAGGAGATGAGATGAGGTTCAATGGAGGAGTGAGAGAGGGAGACGTATCAGAGATTGAAGGAGAGATGGAGCTAGGTAGGAGGTTGAAGAAGGCTGAAGAATATTGTTCTATCCCAGATTTGTTTTTTTTTTTTTCTTTTTAGAATCCTGTTCTAGTTTGGGGTTGAACACAATGGTGGGTTTTATTAGGTTAATGAAAATTAACATGAGTTTGGTTTTGATGAAGATGATTTGGGGTTAATTTGAGAGGATTTGGAATTAAAAAATTAAGTTTTAAAATTTTTCAATTAAAAAATAATTCCAAATGCCACGTTGAAAAGCTGAGTAGGCTAAAATTGAAGTCACTTCAGCATCAGACACACTTTGTCCTTAATTGAATTAAAAAAAAATTCTTAAGGACCCAATTTGATGTAAAAATTTTACAGACCCTGGAACTGATTCCCTTTACAATTTCAGAGACCTTCTGATGTATTAAGCCTAAAAAAAAATATACTGAACATATTTAACTCTTTTAAAAAAATAAATGAAAATTGAATAAAAAGGAAGAGCCTACTCCCACTAAAGGCTGCAACCTCCGGAGGGCAAACATGCAAAATAAAAAAACCTCAACGAGCTTAAAATGTGCACAACAAGCTTATATGGTTTGCACCTCTGACTCAAGGCGAGTAATATGATCTTTTCAATATCTCAATATTAAAACAGAAAATAAGTTCAGATAAAACTGTTACACATTAAAACTGTTACACATTTGACGAATTAAAAAAATAAGAACACAGAAGAATGTAGTGCCATTTCATATTTAAGGGAAAGTAACTACATGTTATCACAACTGTATCAAGTTAGCGTGAAGCATGGAAAATAGTCTTCCTCATCACAAGCACTTGCATTCCACCATTTTGTAAGACAGCATATGATGAGAGGAAAGAACTAAGATGCAGAGAGAGGAATAGGCTTCACAGAACTTTGAATACGCCGGAATGCTGTTTTCACTCTTTCCTTAAGGCCTTCATTTTCACTCTCAACTTCCCCACTCTCTTTGTTGAGCTCTGCCACATTCCCATCAATGTTAATTATCAACTTGCCGTTTTCTCCTACCTTCACATCTCCAAAGAGTGAAACGAGGAGGGCATGCATAACCTTCTCTGCCTTTTTCTCATTCTCTTCCTCAAGTTTTATGGCATCCGCCTCATCCATTATTTTTGGGACATCACGGTTCATGTTCAAAATTAGAGCAACAACTGAATCTGATACCATGTCACTAATGGGGTCTGATGGCCAATGCAAGGAGATATGCTTCTCAGACTCATGCTTCACTGTCACGCGCTCATGAACAAGCAATGTTGGAACTCCAGATTCTTCATCCACTGACGGCTCCACACTCTCATATATCTGCTTGAGCCTATGTTGAATGATACTAAAGGCACCTGAATGGGGAATGGTAATTCTCTGAGTAACGTTTGCTGTTGACAGCTGTGAAAAGACATGGAGATCATCAGGTGCCATAATCTGATATGTGAAGCCTTTCTTTACCAGCAAACCACTGACAGTTTCGCCAACTTCCGGTGTTTTTTCAGCCAGCTTCCCAATGGTTTTCGCCATTTTCTGTGAATTGAAATACATTTCAACAGACTGACAATTCTTTGGAGTGAGGATTTTAGTGTTACGATCAGCAAATTGAGTCATGAGCTTCTGTTTAAGCCTCCCCATCTCATTAGCTTCCCCGTGGACGAGAATTATGTTAGGAGGATTGAGCTCTTCCAAAAACGCACTTGTTTGAGCAGAGTCAGCGTGAGCAGAAAAGGAAATGTAGTGCACCTGCATGTTGAGAGGTGCAGTGAGTCCATTCATGAGAGTAACTTCCTTGGGTTCATTGATGATGGTTTTTGCCAGTGTCCCTTCAACAACATACCCTGGTATAACACAAGAATTTTTTTTATCTGAGCACCACATATCAAACAATTGCCGCGACAACCCGCTCTGAAGTCCACCAGGGCTGGCCATGACCACAGACGGTCCTACATCTTTGAAAACATCAATGCTACTCAAAGCTGATACATGCTTGAAGGAAAAGGGATTTGACTTTGCATTCTGGATCCTGTCATTCATGGAAAGGGTGTACGTCTCATACACAGTCAAACATTTTTTGGCCAGAGGAGAAGCATAATAGATGGGTATGTTCTGAAGCTCTGGATGATTTGCCCAGTACTCATCAAGAATCAAGAGCAGCTCCTGCGCACGACCAAGTGCAAATGCTGGAATCAACACACGACCCCCTTGGGAAATGGTGGAGTGAATAACATCAGTGAAGCGTTTTTCTCGAGTGTGCCGAGGCTGGTGGTGCTGCACACCATAGGTGGACTCTATAATACATACATCCGGAGAGAACTGCGGGGTCTCAGCAGCACGGAGATGTCGGTCTTCCTCCCGTGAATAGTCTCCAGTGTATAACACTCGAACACCTGCAATGTCAACCATGAACATGGCAGCACCAAGGACGTGGCCTGCAGTATAACACCAGAATCGAATACCGTTTACTTCTAATGTTTGATGGAAATCAATAACCTGCATTCAGCAATTACTGTTTTGTTAGCAGAGACCCCAAATACACATTACTTTTCTCTTATCTCTCTCATTTTAATTCGGCCCTAAACCCCTAAACCGAAATGGGTGTGTAAAAAACATTTTCCATAATGAAATTTAGAGTGTCAAAACTCGGAACATAATATAATGGACATAGGTTTGGACTAGTATAGACAGGTAAACTTATATAGATTATAGTGTGCCATTGAATACAAATTGTGTTACATGACCAGATTTTCATCTCAATTCGTTTTGTTTGCTTTTAATCCGAAAGTGTGTGCTAAAAGCCTGTTTCCACTACGAAGTACGAATATCAATTAGAGCAGTTTTATTCTACACTAATGATACTTAGACACCCAAACATTGCAGACATTCATCATATAAATATATCAGTCACTAAGGTGAAACTATCAAATAAGAAATAAAAAACAAAGTAGGATTGCATTGCTGTGAGTGAAACCTCAATTTTATCCATGGAGCGATTAATGTCCTGTTCATCAAAGAGCATGTCTTCAACAGAAACCTTGCTGACTTTGACAAAATCAGACAAGAGGAGCTTGTAAATGGCCTTGGTAGCGTAGGTCATGAAAACTCTGCCACGGAAAGTGGTCTTCTCGAGGAAATAAGGCAAGGAAGCAGCATGGTCCAAGTGGAAGTGAGTGATGAGAAGCACGTCCACCGTTGAAGGATCGATCTCGTCGAAGTAAGGCAGCGCCGCCATGCCGGAGTAAGCAGGGTGGATCCCGCAATCGAACAAGACGGTCTTGCCCTTGTAGGACATGTACACGCAGGAACGACCCACTTCATTTCCAGCACCCAATGGTGTCACTATGAGTTGATCTTCTTCTCTGTTGCTCCCACTCACACTCAAATCGCGTCTCTTCACTGAAGCCATTTTCACGATTCCTAATCCTCTCTGGAAACTCAATAGAGACCTAAAACCCTAGCACTAGAAAGATGGAACCACCCAACGGTGTCGTTTTTCTCTCTCTCAGAAACCGATAACAACAATATAAAAATTTAAAATTTAAAAACAACCACAGTGGGAGTCGAACCCACGACCTTCTGATCCGAAGTCAGACGCGCTAATCCACTGCGCTATGCGGTCTTATATTACACTTCCAAGAATAACTAATAATACTTTTCTAAAAATGGTATATATACCTCCCATTACTAATAAAACTTCTTAATCATGCCATCTTGTGTCATATAATTTATTTACCTTGTTTTCTTTATTTTCTCTAAAGTATCTCATATCAGAGGATAACATATAGGAACTAATTCACTTAACCAACTTCTTGGCGTCTATTTAGTATTTACCTTGCTTATGTTATTTACTTTATTGTCTTATTAACTAAATTTTCTTGAGTTTCATGAATGATCAACTTAGTGAAACAGATATATCTTTTGTATGGTTCCCCAATTGTTGTCCATACTCAAAAGCTAAGAAAAGTGAAAAGGAGAGAAAGGTAGCGTTTGGTAGACAGGTAGGAAGAGAACGGAACAGGATACATGAGTTCTGTTCTGTGTTTTTAAGATGGAACGGAACGGGACAAAATGCTCTAGGAACGGGACACTTTGGTTCCATGGAAAATGGTGGAACGGAAGGGAACAGAACGGAACACTCTCTTAAACTTTTGCAAGTTCAAAAATACCCCTAATTTATATTTGAAATTTTATGTATCTAAACAATTTAAAATCACTTATAAAATTGAAAGCACTTATTATATTTGTAGACAAAGTTAAATAAAAATCTATTTTTTCAAAAAAATCACTTAAAATAAAATCAATTATTTTTTTCAAAAGTAAAATCACTTTTTATAAGCAATGATAAACGAGCCAATTAGAGTGCGTTTGATTCAACTTATTTTGGGAAAATCACTTTCAAATAAAAAATCACCTTTTTAATAAAAAAAATCACTTTTAAAATAAAAAAAATCACTTTTTAATCAAATATCACTTTTTGTGTTTGTTTCAGCTGAAGCTGAAAACAGATTATTTGAAACAGTTACTTTAGCATATCATGAAAACCTATGATGATAGATGAGAGGAGATAAAAAAAAGTGATTTTAATTAGAGTAATCAAACACGAATCAACTTAATTAAAATAAAATCAATTATTTTTTCAAAAGTAAAATCAATTTTTGTAAGCAATGATAAACGAGCCAATTAGAATGCGTTTAATTCAACTTATTTTGGAAAAATCAATTTTTGTGTTTGTTTTAGCTGAAACTGAGAACAAATTATTTGAAACAGTTACTTTAGCTTATAATAAAAATCTATGATGATAGATGAGGGGAGATAAAAAAAAGTGATTTTAATTAGAGTAGTCGAACACCAACTTATGCTTTTCTCAAAATCTCTTAAAAAAATTATAGTTAAAAGTCAATATTTTTAATCTAAATAAACGAACTTAAAATAGCTTAAATAGATAATTAGGTTTCTGCTTTTTTCAATAACATACTAAAACAACTTAAACAATATATAAGTAATTATTTTAAAGAAATAAGTGATTATTTCATGAAGTAAGCAATAACAAACGGTTTCTATACAAAATGTTCAATTGAGTTCAATTTGTTTTCCTCAATCAAATATTAAACATGCAGGGTTATATATGTAATTAAAATCATGGTTCTGTTCTATTGACTTGGAGTTACCAAACACAACACATAGAACATTATTGTCATGTTCCATCCTGTCCTGTCCCGTTCCGTTCTGTTCTGTCCTGTTCCGTTCCGTCATCAAACGCTACCAAAACTACATAAGTGCACGGCTCCCATAGATATTTGGTATTTGTCTTCCTTTGGTATAAAAGCCTATATGTATGTGTGATCTATTGAAGTTCTGAAACTTAAAAATCTCTTCATAGGTATGAAGACTCTGCAGGTATCACAGCAAAATTGACATCTTCTATACTATTTTGATGAATGAAATCTGTATATCGGACAATCTACAACAATAACAATAACATTTTCGAAAAGCATTTAAAGAGGAAGAAATGGAAGTTGTTTTCATATATGTTTTTATGATAGAGTGCAGAAATGTGGTTGTCCCTTGCAAAGCGAACTGCATATATTGGATGTCCATGTAAAAGAATTTTATGCCAAAGAGCGCGCAAAGCGAACTGCATATATTGGATGTCCATGTAAAGGAATTTTATGCCAAAGAGCGCATTACTCCATTTACATTAAATCCTTAAAATAAAATAGTTGCAATGACCTTATCAAATCCTTAAGTGCAATTACATGATTTGTTGAATTGGATCTTGAGCATACTGAGTGTGTGTTTGGTTTTAGCCCAAACGTCCGTTGGGTTCTCTTTGAATGTGTTCGGAACTTCCAAAGTGCTTATACGTGAAAGATCAAAATAGTTTCGTAATAGTTTCATTAACGTTCAACCTAACGTAAAACAAAC
The DNA here is from genome assembly GCF_012489685.1 of Lotus japonicus. Classification (NCBI taxonomy): domain Eukaryota; kingdom Viridiplantae; phylum Streptophyta; class Magnoliopsida; order Fabales; family Fabaceae; genus Lotus; species Lotus japonicus. Next base: position 67,425,268 of record NC_080046.1, on the reverse strand, counting down.
ATAGCCTTAGTTAACCCCAACCGCTTCTTCACTGGAGTGTCACATACAGAAATTTACATATGAAAGGTAAGCCATTTATCTGTTTCAGAACCATTCTGCAGTATTGCACACCATTCCCATATATGAATTCTACAGATACCTTTTATTATTATTATGATTAAGGTATAGCCGTTACCCCTTTCCTCTAGCTTCTCACATTATGCTTCTTAACCTGAAGAACACCCTCAATTCTAGCCGTGAAAATATGGAACCATTGACTCAATACAGGCACTTGGTATAAAAGAGGGATTTAAGAATGATAAATAATATACAGTGCCATGCCAAACGATATATTGCCACGCTTAGAACACCAAAATCATCATCCATTATTTTGTCTACCATAAAGAGAATGAGAAAAAAGAAAGGGAAAAAAAAAAGAAAAAAGAAAAAGAAAAAGGAAAGAACACATGAAACAGTAAATAAAAGCATGCTTAGTAAAACCAGGTGGCAGCTAGCATAAACTTTACATACCATGTTCAAGTTATTAAACTTTGTCAAGGAAACAGAACATGCACCAAAAATTTACGGTTTGTACTGAACATATTCAACCTCTCACCATATTGGTGAGTTCATACAATTAACTAAGAATGCTATTAGTAACTTCAGTACAAGCAGCCAGCATAACTCAGACTGTTATCATCAATATCTTCCCTGCAGAAGGCAACAAAAACAAGTCATCTTTTGCATTGATTGGAAAAAAGAGTTGATTGTTTTTTCAATAGCACAGATTAGAAAGCTCTAGGATCTCACCAACAGAAGCCTAAAATATTGAACAAAATACTATAAAACAAGACAAGCGCTTATAGTTTGTCTGAAAATTGATTCTATTCTGATACATAAAAGAAACGTGAATATTTCTCAATTAATTTGGGCTATCATACCTCTCCATTCCCAATCTTTTCAAATTCCTCCATATATGATGGTTTGAAATCCTCTTGAGACTGCTCCATATATGATGGTTTGAAATCCTTCAAGTATGGTGGGGTAGAAGTACTACCCCTCGCCTCAGAAGCAACACCCCTGGCCGCAAGATCTCTTCTTTCTCCTTGTCCTGGTTGTCCAAAGCCCTGCTGTGGTACAAAGTTTCTCCTTTCTCCTAGACCAGCTGGTCCAGCGCTCTGCTGCTGCGTAAATTGTGGTGAAGGTGGCGCATACCTTTGCTGAGAAGCAGAATCATAGGTGCCCCGTTGGGGTGGATAATTTTGGGAATGACCATAGCTCTGTTGTGGTGGATAATTTGGTGGTGATTGACCATAGTGTTGAGGTGGATAATTTTGTGGTGACTGACCATAGTTCTGTTGGGGAGGAAAATTTTGTGATGCTTGGCCATGGTTCTGTTGTGGTGGATAACTCTGTGGTGCTCTACCAAAGTTCTGCTGGGGTAAATTACTTTGCACTGCTTGACCAAAGTTCTGCTGGGGTGGATGACTTTGTGATGCTTGACCATAGTTCTGTTGGGGTGGATAACTCTGTGGTGTTTGACCATAGTTCTGTCGAGGCGGATAATTTTGCGAAGGCCCGTGGTTTCTTCCGTCCTGTGGCCTGGAACCCCGATCATCTCGTCTTTGATTTCTCCCATACTGTATTGGTGGAGGTCGAGGGATGATTGTTCCATTGATGTACTGGTCTCCTATATAAGACACATTAAAAATAGCTTTGAGAAAGGTTCGCAGATAAATATTCAAGAATTAGAAAATAGTTTACATTGAAATAGATAGTAATACACAAGCAATCAGGTTTTGAAAAAAAGTACCTCCATATTGCTTGTTGACAGGATCAATATAGGAATCAGGTAGTACAAAGATAACTCCTGGAAGAGCTGTTTAAAAGGCAGAAAACCAAAGATCAATATCTAGCTCCATCCATTGAAAATTGAGAGTAGAACACTAACAGAAAGAGATACCTTCAAATTTCTTAGACTCTTCCTCTGTCATGACAGCTTGAAAGCCTGTGTAAGTTGTTGTGCTACAGGCATATATTTTCTTCTTTGCCTCTTCCAAACTAAAGCCACACAATCAATTATTGTTAACATAATCTGAAATGTTCATGCTGTATCTTAAACTATACATGTACATGTAGACTAAGGTATTGTTAATGGAGGGAAGAATGAATGAATGAGAAAGGAACCTGATGTTGAGGCCCTTGGCGCAAGTTTCTTCATAGGTGCGAACCATTTGTTCGGGAGGGGGCTTGTTGTCCCTGGGGAAATCCATGACGAAGAGCCAGTGGTTGTAGTCGCAGCCCTCAAAGAGAATCTCATCGGGACCAATCTCACCATCGGGGATGTTTCTCTGTGAGGATCGAATGGATAGAAGCGAAGTCGGCGATGACATGAACGAACGGGATTGAAAACCCACATTTGGGGATTGCCAACATGGTGATGAAACGCCGTACCGGATGGGAGCTGACAACGACGTCGCAGAGAAGGAGCGGTGGAAGCCGGCAAGCGCTGTGAGGGAGCGGCGGAGGCGAATTAACGACGACGACGCCATCGCAGTGAGAGAGAGAGAGAGAGTAGGGTTTTTGCGAAGTGAGGGTTTTGCGAAAAGAAATCCTTGTCAATTGCTATGGATAGAACTGTGCGTGTCAATATAAGATGGAAAATGCTATTTTTCTCTTAAAAAAAATCACACACTTCATTTGTGTTTCAAATTTTATACTAATTATTTTTTACAATTAAGTAACAAAGTTTATAATTTTAGGTTTTAGGTTTCATTATGTGCGCGCTTAATTTAGTTCATTGAAAATTGTGAAAAAGATAAATAACCAATAAGGTATTTGTAGAGGTCGAGTTAATTCTAACCTGAAATTTTAAAATCTGAGATGAATTTTAGTTGACCATCAAGTTTGGTGATATGTCCCAAATACTTAAATAATTTGCTTTAATATATTTTACTTACTTGGTTCGGTCGTGCTATAAGCATGTTATAAACATTATTATAACAAGTATTAGTGTTTTTTCTCTAATCATTAGGTTTTCTCATAGGTTTTCCATGAGGAGTTATGTGATCTTGATGTGAACGAATTGTTGACTCCAATGTTTCATCATTAATGATAGAGATAAGATAGGGCATCCTCTTACCCTATTTGATCTCCTTTGCTATTTCTCTTTGATGAAGGACTTGAATATTCTTGAAGCTTTGGGGACGAGTTGTGCCAAGTGCTAATAGAAACAACGTGAAGAATTATTTCAAGCTACTTGAGCATTGAGTTGCTTCTACTTCGGGCTTGGTTTTGTTTTTGTGTTAAGAGGGATGTTTGTTGTTATTTTCAATGCCGCAGGCATTGAAAAAGATACCAAATGGTGGTTTTTTTTCACTATTTGACCAACGTTGTTGGTTGTCACAATACTTAGTTATTCTCATTTGGAGGGTTGGGGCGGAGGGAAGGTGTTATATTTCTCCTATAATAGACATTTTTTTCTATGTCTTTGTATGTAATTGTTTTGGGCCAAAGTCATTATTACATCTTATCTATATATTTAGCTTTTCTAAAAAAAATTAGCTTAAAAAAATGATGAGATTTCAGTTTTTATTCATACACAAACATGCAACTTGAAAAATACATGAGTGATTATTTTAAAAAAAAAATTATATGATGAACTAAGCAATGCCAAACAAGGCCTTTAGAGCATCTCCAATGCATAGTTGCTAGTTGAGGTGCTTAAAAACTATTTCGGTGGGTCCAGACTGACACATAGGATTTAAGCAACTCAAGCAGAATTCGCTCCAACCACGGTTGCTTAGTTTACTTTTAGTTGAGTCCCATTATACCTCTTATATTTATATTATTTCAAGGTAATGACACTATACAAGTACATGAATGAAAGAGAAAATATGATTTTTTAGTCAAAAAGTAAGGAGAGAGAAAATAAGCAACCGTTGCTTAAATTTAACTGCCACGTCATGTTGCTCCAGTGGTGCTCCAAAATAAGCAACGTTGCTTAAGTTGCCAACTGGATTTAAGCAACTCCCATTGGAGATGCTTAAGCTAAAAGCAATTTTTATATTTGCACACATATAAAAATCTATTTATGCTTTTAAAATAAAATCAATTACTTATTCAATTACATAAATGTGATAAACAATGCTAGCACACACTATTCAACAATTTAGGTGGTGTTCACATTTTAATTAATAAATGTGAGAGTGTTGTAAAGAGAGGATCCTCATCACTCCGCTTTCCGCATAACTTACTACTTTTCCTTCTGTCTTTAGCTATGAATTCATCATCGAGCCATTATAATATACCAGTTCTCGTCAGCATAGAGGCCCCAGAAGGGGACCCTTGCAACTTACTACTTAAAAAATGTTAACAACCTGGGAGATTGGGAAACCCTCCATGTGCATGGTTTCGATTTAGAAGGAGAGAGAACGTGTGTTAGGTGCCACGCCACAGTATCTATGCAATGCAGAAACAAGAGTTTTTTCTTAAAAACACATCTATCTCCACTAAGACAATATTGTTCGAGCCGGTTAGGACTACAAAGTATTTAATGCAATTGTATTCAGAGACTAGAACTCAAGGCCTCTTCTTAATTTAGAACAATAAAAATAACATCAAAGTAGGAGTTTATGATGAAAGGTCAGTAGGATCTACACTGCATTGTACCTGCAACTGCAATATCCACTGTCCACATGCACCCTTCACTTCACCTAATACAATAAAATATAAACACTGAATCTCTGACCTGAGATGCTTCTCTTTTCTATTTCCCCATTTCGTGGATCCCATCTGTGCCTTGCCTTTCTGTGGAATCAAAATACTGTCTTTTTATTTTTCTCCCTTTTCCATGAAAGGTTTCAACTTTTTGAATCAAAAGTAAAGGGTCCTGTTTGATGTGAGGAATTAATGGAGGAGGAGGTGCTGCAGCCAGGTCGCTCTCTGGCTGAGACGCCAACATATTCTGTTGCCTCGGTTATTACTGTCATGGTCTTCGTCTGCTTCTTGGTTGAGCGTTCAATCTACCGGTTTAGCAAGGTACAAGAGAGGGAATGTGATTCTCAAATAAGAACCTTCTTCACAATTTGCCTGCTTGTTTTGCTACTTGCTATGATAGTGTCAAAATTGCTTTTTTTTTTTTAGTATCTTGGAAAAAGACATATAAGTGATTCAGTTTCTGTCAAGAACCAGTAATAATAATCACATGAACTTCTAAAAGCAGTAAACTATAATTTTAGCCATAAGTAACATGTTTATTAGCAGCTCAAGTAGTTCTTTGAATCTCATGAAGATATAAAACTCATTTTTTCGGCTGTGCAGTGGTTGAAGAAGACCAAAAGGAAGGCACTATTTGCCTCACTGGAGAAAATTAAGGAAGGTAAAACATTTAATTCCTTGCACATAAATGCAGGAGCAATTCAGGACTCTGAGTGAGTGCTTGATTTTGATTTGAGTTCCCTACAGTCATGATGATCTTACATTCACGTAGTCAATGAATCTAAACAGTACGATCAAGATTAGTTGGCTCATATATTTCAATAAAGATCAGACGACAGAGATAAACTTATAAAATTTGAGCCATGCCATCTTTGACGAATGACCAAGATTCTGTGACTGTCCTTGACTGCATGGAATCCAATTTCGCTTGATTTACCATTTGCAAGCACTCAAATCCATGTTCTCTCCACAGCAACACATTGTTGCTGCTTTTATGTTTTCTTGCTTTGCAATGTGAGCTGACAGAAAAATATAGCCCTACTATGATTCCACTAAACTATTTGCTACTCTCCTATCACTAGGGTGAATGGTAGGGGGGAAGGAATGGTAGAACTCAAGACAGTGAGAGTTCTTTTGTATGTTAAGCTTGATCTAATAGTAATACTGATATCAGTATAGGGACTATATCAGTAGCAGAGAAGGCATTTCCAATGTGAATATTCAATAATACTACTAGCCTGATTCAATTTTCCTATCAGATACTTTGGTAGCTTAACTGATTTTCGATTTGGATTTAACTTGGACCTTTCCTTTCTAATAGAGCTGATGCTGCTTGGGCTTATCTCTTTGTTGTTGGCACAAAGCGCGAGGTGGATCTCTGAAATTTGTGTAAATTCATCACTTTTCAGCAGCAAATTTTATATTTGTTCTGAACAAGACCTTGGCACGAATGAGAATTTCATGTTTGAAAATTCTTCCTCGTTGCCTGATGAAACTATTCCCAAGGGACTAACTACTGGTGCATTGCATCAATGTAGAGAGGTATCATGCTTCAAGTAAAATTTAGATGTTATTTTCTTCATTGCAGCAAGTGCGCCCAATTTCTTTTTTGAAACGTACAGAAAATACTATAAAATCAATGCTTCTTTTTAATACTACAAATCTTCCTTCTGAAATACTATAAATGAATGCAGGGCCATGAACCCTTTGTTTCATATGAGGGTCTTGAGCAGCTGCACCGGTTCTTGTTTGTTCTTGGGATCACTCATGTTCTGTATAGTTGTCTGGCTGTTGGTTTAGCCATGAGCAAGGTTGGTCATCAAATTTTCTAGCTTATTATAGGATTATGTATAATATTTCTCCTTAGAACCTACACACACACAAACACACATATAAACTCTTGAGATCATATGGAAACAGAAATACAATAATATTCAAAGTCCTTGTTCCACTCACTTGGAGTTGTCTTAGTTACTCTGTTCTCCATGTTTGGTTGTCTGGTTCATACCCTTCTGTGTCTTTATGTGGGCAGATCTATAGTTGGTGCAGATGGGAAAATCAGGCTCAGATGGCAACTGATGGAAATCTACAAGGTAGACAACATAAAATGGTGCTTTAATGACCAACCACTATAGGAACTTGGTCAATGTAGACAGAAATGATGGAAGGGGAAAATTCTACAAACTTGGTGTCCACTGCTTGCTTAATATTTTCTGCATTATATATCACATGTTAATAATATTGCCTATAGTTTTATAAATTTTTGTTTACAGGAATGAGAAACAAGGTGATGAGGCGGCAGACAACCTTTGTCTTCCATCACACTTCTCATCCATGGAGCAGGAATCCAATACTAATCTGGATGGTAATGTGTTAATTACACATCCTTAGTTCTTTTTTAACTTATTTTTCACCAAGTTGACATTTTGATGGAATGGTTGGCGATCTTACAGTTCAAAATATGACAATATAGTGAAATATTCATAGATTGGATTTTGTAACTTTTCTCTTCTTTCCTCCAAGTCTGCTTAGTATTAGCCTTATGCATGTTTTGGATGTCCTATTAATGGATAGCAATTTGTGTTCTGGCCTTGCAGCTCTGTTTCCTACGTCAGTTTAGGAGTTCTATACAAAAATCAGATTACCTTGCACTCCGTCTGGGTTTCATCACTGTAAGTTTTCTATTTGTGGACGAGTTCTTCTTTCGTTCTCTTGATAACAAGCAAATCTTCAGTACACATGTACTACTGAAGACTCAGTGCTCCCCTTCTGAACTACACTTTGTGTCATTAAGTTCATAAAAAGAGCACATACTACAGGAGTACTGTATATTTTTTTGCTTGATAACCTTGTTCACTATGATAAGCCGTGTCTATAAAGAGACTCATGGTATGCTATGGTATTCAAGACAAAAAAATTCATACCTGGAGATTCTCTTTCCAGTTATTGTTCCCTGATGGCCTGATCTTTCAATAACCTATTCAACATGTTATACATAGTGGACTGAGCTTTGCTCTTGCATTCACAAAAATCCATGTCAGTCTTGCACATAAAGGATAATCATATGAGAATTTGAGGATGACAATCAATTGTCTGTATGGAATAAAATCATTAACATGCTTGTCATCTTCCATACCAGTTTATTCTATGCCAATGGTCTAATCTTCTCTCCACTTTGTAAATCTACAGGAACACAAATTGCCATTGTCATATGATTTTCATAAATACATGGTTCGAAGCATGGAAGATGAATTTCATGGCATTCTAGGAATAAGGTATGAACCCTTTTGAAATGGACTTCTCCTATCAAGTGATAATTGTGTAAGTTATTAACTGTATTCTTCACAGTTAATGTGTAATGCCCTTGATTATTGTGGCAAACTCGGGTTTGGATCCTCTCCATCCATGTTCCCTCCATCCTCTCTCCATCCAAATCTGAGCCATTGATTTTGAAATTTAAAGGCTTGGATCAATTTAAGAAGAGAGAGAAAACATGAATTAATCCTCACCTTTAAAATTTAAAATCGATGGCTCAGATTTTGGATGGAGAGGGGATGGAGAGGATCCAAATCCGGCAAACTCTTGTGTTCTTTTGAATCATCTACATCAAACTTCCTTTTATATCAAGATTTTGTAATTCATGTATAAAGTTTAAAGAAAAACATGGAGAAAATAACTCAGTTGAACTACCTTTTTCGATTTTGCAGCTGGCCGCTATGGATTTATGCCATAGTTTGCATCTTTGTGAACATTCATGGTAACGCTCCTTCTTCAGAATTGAAGATGTGAAAATTGGTAGTGTCTTTGGTCTCTGATAGTTGAGTGTCTAAATTTTCAGGACTGAACATATACTTCTGGCTCTCTTTTATCCCCGCCATTGTATGTATATTCTGTCTTCACATTTCAAGATTCAAAATGAAACAGTCCATTCAAATTTATTTTCGTTAATATCTGATTCCTCTACTTGTAAAAGCTTGTAATGTTGATAGGGACAAAACTTCAACATGTTGTTTCCACTTTAGCACTTGAGATAATGGAGCAGCAAGGTCCATTTGCTAGGACACAACAAGTAAAGCCGCGCGACGGTCTTTTTTGGTTCAAAAAACCAGATATTCTGTTATGGCTGATACAATTTGTAATATTTCAGGTGAAATATGCTAACATATTAGTAAATGTTTGGAAATTCTTGTACAATTAATTCTGAAGGTAAAATCAATTCTGAGAAGAAGCTTTTGTGAATAGCTTCTGAGTGTTAGAATTGATTCTGACTTCTGAAGAAATAGAAGCTGATCAAAACATGTTATTATTTGTAGCCGAGTCATTCAGTATAGTTATCTTTCTATTCTAATTTCTCTTCTTCCGGTGCAGAATTCCTTTGAAATGGCATCTTTTATTTGGACATTGGTAAGATTTGAAGTTTTCAACATTGTATTTATGGCATTGCCATCATATGTATGCCTATATATAATCTGCTTTAGAATTTTTATGCTGAGATGAATTTTCTTGAATTTTCTGTATGTCTAGTGGGGACTCAAAGAACGATCATGCTTCATGAGAAACCATTACATGATCATCACTCGTTTGACATCTGGGTTGGTTACATCACTCATAAAATTGCTTAATTCTACCTTTTTGACTAATTTTCCAGATTCTACTTCAATCAGCAGAAACTGTCACATTTTCTTGTTTCTAAATTTTCAGGGTTCTTGTTCAGTTCTGGTGTAGCTATATGACAGTTCCGCTCAATGTAATAGTTTCGCAGGTTGGCTTAAACCTTCCATGTGATAAGAAAATTTATTTCTAAATGTTTGAAGATCATTCTGTTTCTGTTCTCTAGCTATATATCACATAAGTTCATAATCCATATTTCTCCACTGGCTCAAAACCAATGCAGAATATTAAAATGAAATAGTTTGGTATCTAAAAAATGACACCAAAAAAAAAAAAAAAAATATATATATATATATATATATATATATTTGATAGCTTCACCACCACTGAACTTCATGTTCTTAGTTTTAGCATTATATTACCAAATTGGAAATATAGGGTTTTATTTAGATTAGTTTACATATAGAATATATTCCTTATATATATTGATATATTTTGTTATTTATTAGATATATGTGACTCTTATTAGTATAAATAAGGAGTAGTGTTTTATTCTCATCATTGTCTTTCCTTTCAATACCTTAACCTTATAATTTCATGAATTCCAGATGGGATCTCGATGTAAGAAAGCCTTAGTGACAGAGAGTGTTAGAGATTCCCTGCATAGTTGGTGTAAAAGAGTTAAGCAGAAGTCTAAGCATGAGTCTTTGCACTCTCACACAGCTAGATCAGTGTGTTCTCTTGAATCAACAATTGATGAGAGGGACGAGATAACAGTGGTCTCAGGCACTTTAACTCGAAGCTCTTCCTTACAGTCTTTGAATCAGATAACAGTTACTTCAGTAGACCAGCTGAATATGATGATGACTCCTAACAACCCCCAAGATTCAACCAAGGGGGCTGATTACTTCTCTGAGTCTGTACATAATAATGATGAAGACCCTGAGATAGCTAAAGTTGAGACTCTTCTTGATTTGTTTCAGAAGACATGATCAATCTCTGTTACATATTTTAAGTTTTACTGCATAACTAGTTCGAATTTCAGAGAGTTTAGATGTGTAAATCATTCTTAGACACTCCGAAGCATAGATGTATAAATAGTTGAGAAAGAAGAAGCTTGCACGGCAAGGGACTATTATAAATGATCTCATTCTTTTAAATGATATAAGTTGTAAGGTAAAAATATTTGGACATACCATTTTAAATCTTTCTAGTTTTAGCATTCTGGAAATCTAATCCTCAGCATTAGCACAGTTAGCTATTAGAAGTAATTAAGAGTGCCGATAAGAAGCCATCATCAGCTTATGGGAGCGCAGGTAAGATGCAATCGTCAGCTATAAATAGTTTGTTTGGATGCACATTCAGAACAAACTCCAGAGCACATAGTTTCAAAAGCCACACATTGCAGTAGCTGATTGATTAAACGTGGTTTTTTGATTACATGTGATTTCTTGAAGTGAAACCAAATACACGCTAAGAAGGTCCTTTCATCCAATCCAAGTCTTTGGGAAAGTGGGATTTGTCATTTCGATGGATGCTAACTGAGTTTTAAAGTGAAACCAGACACAAGAGGGTGCTTGGAAGCTGGTTTATAACCATCAAAATTGATTCTCGAATGTCAAAATCAATTTTCCGGTAAAAGAATTGAAACCAATTACACAATGACTGAGAGGGTGTTTGAAAGCTGGCTTATCAACATCAAAACTGATCCTGGAATGTCAAAATCAATTACTTGGTGTTTAAATATTTCCTTTCACAATTAATTTTAGCTTCAAAAACAATTCTAGGATGAAGCTACAAATCAACAGTGAGATTTTATAATTAGATTTCACGAACATTACCTCACATAAATCACTTCTCTCATAGCCAAACATCAATTGTGAAACATAATTTTCAGAACCTGACCACACATATAAACCCTTATCTAGTTATCTCATATCCACACATATGATATCTCTAACAATTTTCTCATTTGTACCATAATTTTCACAAAATCAGTTGCATCTAAAATACACGTTGACAACATTAATCCAAACAGCTACCGAGTGGCAGAGACAGAAGAAAATCCATGCAGAAAGCACAAAATATATTGCATTGATGTAAATTATAGGGAAACTCAGAATCCTTATTGAAGGCAGAAAAGAGAACTATGAGCAGTAACAGTAATTAAGCAAAACATAATTAGAGCTGCACCAAGTTCACTTTGTTGTCACTACAAGGGTAGGAATAATAAATCCATAAGTCACTCACAAAATTAAATGCAACAGACATGGGAAAGAGAGAGGAACAGGAACAGGAACAGGAAGAAGAAACTTAAAAGCAATATTGAATTAACCAGTGAGCTCTTCCTCCTTGTGAGTCTCAATAACAACATCAGACTTGGGGTAAGCAACGCAAGTGAGAACAAAGCCTCCTTCAACTTGGTCATCATCAAGGAACGAACCATCAGACTGGTCCACTGCACCTTCTACAACCTTGCCGGCACAGGAAGAGCAAGAACCAGCCCTGCATGAGTAAGGAATATCAATGCCTACTTCCTCCGCCTGGTCCAGAATGTAAACATCATCTGGACACTCAAACTCTTGCGGTCCCTCTGGGGTGATGAGCTTCACCTTGTAAGCAGCCATGGTTACACGACCACCGCGTGAGCCACCTTTCACGCCAAACATAACCTGCCCGACATTCGGGAATGCCGCCACCGGCTGCCGACGGAGGAAGGAGGTGCTGACGGTGGCGCCGGAGAATGCTGGTGCGGTTGCCATTACTACAATACTTGACTTGTTACAAGAAGAAACTGGCTCTGGTGTGTGTTGTTGATGATTAATAATGGGAGCTTGTGGAAATAACGTGACCCTATCTGCTACGTGGCTGTCTTTTGTGCCTCACTTTATCTATCCCTCTTATCTCCACAGATATTTCATCCTACACATTCCTTACCTTACCTCACTTTATGAACAATTTATTTTAATTATTCCATTTTTCTTTGGCTACTTATTTGGATTGTAATGTGATTATTTTGATAACCATTAAATTACTACTAGGAAAGGGACTGGTCCATTAAGATCGCTTTCCAAATTTACAGGCAGGGAATTGCGAGCATATTAGAGCCACAAATTCAAGATTATTCATTATTTTGATACAAATTTCACGCTGATTGTTTAAGATTTTAACATGAAGAGATGAGGAGGAAGTAGTACTTGTTAGAACGGATAGATAGATAGATTTTGATACAAAATTCAGAAGCACAAAATTCATTTCCGATACTTCATCCCCTCAATCGAGTACCTATTTATAAAAGGATAAAAAAAGTGACCACAACAGTGATATTTTGCTAGCTGCTATCTAAATTATAGTAGTGCCTGCCTGCATTCACTAAAGGCTTTCAATTACAGCCAGGGGAAAAAAATCTCAGGGCTTCCCTAATACAGAGAAAGAATACATCCCCCATCCTTAAAACCCTGTGATACAACCTGTAAACATGCTTTGGTCCTCCACATATGACCAGAGGCTTTCCTTCAACAATTTATTGTCTCCCGTAACGTAACCATCATATGAAATTGCTCTGGTCTCGACTCAGACTCGCACAAAAGCCTTAGTCACACTTGATGTTTCTGTAGATCCTCCTCACAAACAAATTCGAACCAAGATAACCCACAGCTCCTGCAAGTTTGAAGAAAAATAGGGTTTCACTTCTGTAGAATGTGTGCGTGATCCTAACAGAGATTAAAATTAAATTGAAGACTTACCACAGAGAATTCCCAGTCCTAGACAAAACATCAAAGTGTATCCAAAATAGAAGCTGGTTTGGAAGAAGCCTGACATCTTTGTCTTCACATAGTAGTAGTATATTGAGTACAAATACACATAAACTGCTGTTGAGGCAGCTGAAAAGAAAGAAGTCCATCGCCAGTGGTAGTTCTCAGCATTCAACAAAAAGTATGTCCCCACGATTGTCACACATACGGTAACAATGAGAAGAATTATAAAAACCAGTAGCATGAAGCCATAGACATAGTACACCTGTTTGTCAAAAAGCAGAAGAGGAAACAAAAAAATGTAAGACAAGCACATGTGTTTATTTCACAGGAATACAAGAGTTTCTATTTAAAACATTTCCACAAGAAATTATTGTTTGCTTTGCTCTGATAAAGTGAAAGTAACCTACCAGACCCATAAGAAAAATCTTTCTTTCTGCACAAATAAGTCATGGCTTTGTAACTCACCTTGTAATTCCAGAAGGAAGTAAATACAAAATACATCTCAATGAATATGCTGCCAAAGGGAAGCAATCCTCCCATCATAGAAACTACAGAGGGTGTGAGGTACCACTTCTTCTCAGGAATGGGACGAGGAATGGTCTTTACACGACAGGGATTATTTGGAGCGCCACTCCAGTTTCTTCCAACAACTGTGCCAAGAAGTGCTAGAGGGAAAGAGATAAAAGCCCATATAACAAAGACAACAACTATTGTACCAAAGGGGATGGCTGCTAGAGATCCATAGAATATAGCAATTGTGTTTAAGATAAATCCAATTCCAAAGCACAAGAATGGGAACAGTGAAGCTGTGAGAATCATGGATTTAATCCAATTTTTACCTGAAAAAGATAAGCATGGTTATAATTGTTCAAAGAGAGAGAGAGAGAGAGAGACAGCCACCAAAACAAACTTGAAAGAGCATGCAACAATATTCTGTGCAAACTCTTACCCCCATTTCGCGAGTACATCCCCCCACTCACATAACCAGCAATGAATGACGTGAGAGCATAACATACAATGAAGGTTGTGACAATGGTTCCTCGCCTGCACATTTAAGGAAATTCACATAATAAGGAAGGGGGAAACAAAATGGGCAAACAAAATATGGTCAATAGGAAAGCTAGACAACAATAGTTGTGACTAGTGATATATGAGAAGAAAATAACAAATGTGTATTGCATTAAGTCTATTTTGTGCACAATCACACTATCTCAATAAAACCATTATTCAGAGTAACATTATAATTAGTAATGCACTTACCCAACATACAGCATCCCAACAATAGCTAACAAGATGACAAGAAGAACCAGCGTTGCAAGCTGAGCACCTATGCCAACAACTGCTGAAAGAAGAATCAAATAGCGAGGAGGCCTAAAAACATCACCATGCACAAGTTTCCAGCCAGATTCTTCACTAACATCTCTTTCCTGAAAGTTTGACAATTGACCAAATGAATTTTCCATGAAAGAGGAATGGATATTCTACAAATAAAATAAATTACAGACAAAGTCAACAAAGCCTCACCAAAGTTTCCAAATCATCATCTTCCCGAGCATACTTAGCATAGTCATTTCTCAAAGTCCGCATTAATATCATTGACACCAATCCAGTTAGAAAGATGACCATCATGAAAGAGTTGAAAATGGAGAACCAATGAATCTACAGAAGCCAAAGGAGCAAAGTTTTCTCACTGACATGGCCACAAAATTAAATGCATAGCAGGTAATCAATGATAAACACCACTTCAATCTAAGATACAGAGCTGGCAGCATTAATTTTCACCTGATGCTCAAAGAACGGATAGTCTAGATATACATCAAATCGGCGTCTGAAAGTGATATTAGTAGGAATCCATTTGACGGAATATGTCATGTCCAAAGATCTTCCTACTTCCAAAGACTTTGGGTCTTCATGAGTAAGATTCACATGAATGATCTGCAAGTAAACAGAACTAAGTAAGGAACTTCTCACACCCAAAACAGCTCATAAGATCAGGGAGATTTAATTAACTTCTTACCTGATCCTTATTGTATTTAACAATGACGTTCTTGTGTGTGTAAAGGACATGCTTTCCATTGTCACTGTTTTTATCAGGATGTAGCTCGCCAACATACCCTTAAACATAAAAAGAACCTTCAATAATGATCAACAAATGAAATGCGAAGTCACGCTCCCTCCTGTCTTTTTTATAAGACCCCTTCGTAAAACTTTTGATGGTCCTTAATATAAAACACTTCAAAAAGTTTCAGAAGCATTTTTTTCTTATTTGACCTTCATGAATTTTGAACCTTTCTAGTTCCTAGGTTTTGATTAATGTAGAGTTTGAAATCAAATAGTGGTAAACATGGAAATGCTGGAATATTTATAAAAAAATACATCATCTAATTTTAACATCTTTAATTTGTGAGATTTAGTTGAAAAGATCTTATAAATAGGATGAGAGGGAGCACGAAATAAAGAGAACGAGGCAGAGGCAGTAATAGGCATACCCCATAATGGAAGATCATCTGAACTTGTGTTTATCGCATTGAAGACCAGCAGATATGACAGCCAAGGAAAGAAAAAATGCCAAAGAGTAAGTTATTCAGCATTTTTTCTAAAACAAAGCTATTAAAATGAAAATTGGAAACAAACAATAAGGGCCACCCCACAGAACAAACCCTCATTCATATCATAATACCTATCAAGAACACATAATATCAATTCTCTAATGCTCGTTAAGTCTAAGGTATTGAAAATTACTTAATCATATCCTTAAACAAATAGTCTTCATACTTTTGAATGGAAGCCTAGGCTCAATGGTTGGGCTGTTACCATGTGACCCGGAGGCAACATGTTCATGTGATCAGCCTCTTGCAAATGCAAGGTACAGCTACCTAGTACAGACCTACACAGTAGGGCAAACCCTTTTCTAGATCCCAGCCCTTACTTGTTTTTTAGTTCAGGTGATTATAATATCAGTCAAGAATGCTTAAACAATGATTTCAAATAAGAACTTATTAACTACATACTTCTTTCAGTTTTGATAACTATGTATATCTGAAAAGTCAAAACACCCAGCCTGGTGAGACCAGTGGTAGTCATAATTAAAGGATCCCAATTGAGAAGGGGACTTCTTCCAGGCCTAAGTGTTCTAACTCAGTGTTTTATGCTGTACAATGTCTAAGATGTAAGTTTTATCACAAATACATCAACAATTTATATGAACGAAATAGCATGTAGTATGACTGTCAATTTTTTCTTGAAAGCCTATCATCTTGGTTACAAATAACATATGGAAAGCAGTGTTGTCAAATCGCGATCGCGGAAAATCGCGGTGAGGCCAAAATCCGCTATTGCGTTTAGCGGATAGCGTCACGAGCAAATAGCGGTAACCACATAGCGGTTAAAATAAGTAAAATATTATAAAAAAAAAAAGCAGCTTATCAGACATCTATTGCAATACTAGAGCAGAAACATTTGAAATGAACAAATAAAAACTGCATAAAAAACAACAGCTTATCACATAACAATAAAAACTGCATAAAATCATCATTTTTAACAACCAAATTTTAACTATTAAAGGGTGCCACCAGCTCAAATCAAATGTCAAAAGACTTAAAACAACATAAACCAAACACAAGTCTTAAAACAGTGAAACAGAAAAAGGAAATGCAACAAAAACGAATTAATGGGGCTTGTAGAAGGAGGATGAGAGAAGGAGAATTAGGATTTTGGAAACCTTTTCAATTCTGTCGTGATTCTTCATGATGAAGCGTAAATATAGAAAAAAATAATTAATGGGGAGTTAATTGGGCAGTAAAGCAGTGAAACAGAAAAAGAAAATGCAACAAAAACGAATTAATGGGGAGTTAATTGGGCAGTTGGTGGCCCACTAGTCAAGAATTACTGAATTACCATATTTAAAAACCCTAAAAAATAAAAAAAAAACGTGCAGTATTCCTGAAAATCCGCTATTTCTGTTTAGCTTCCAGCGCCGCTACGGCCGTCGCGGCCGCAATTGCGTTTCTCGCGGTGGCCGCTATGTCGCGGCGTAGCGATTGCGGTGGCCCTAAAATCCGCTACGCTATAGCGGGTCGCGGCCGCTATAGCCGCTATTTGATAACACTGATGGAAAGAATACTAATAATCTAGGTCAAGCCACAGCGATAACAAAGAAGCTATAAGCCAAGTTTGTAAAGGACTTTAACAAATCACTTTCAAGTAAAACTATAGCACAAAAAGCAGAAATATATGCATTAAATAACTTAATCTAAGGCCCCAGTTGCTAGCTTCTCCTTCCCAGTTGGCATTAAAATAACTTCCCAGACTCTCAAGCAATAATGTAGAACTACATGTATCTTCCAGGTTGTTGTAACATATAATTCACAATTAAAAGATCTACGGTTGGCATCTTTCAATGGAATCTCCCTGGAGTTTATTCCAAGGTTGTAAAATAAAGCAGCTGATTGGATATCAAGGACAGAGTAAGGAGCAATATCCTGTGGGTTGGATATTATTTACCCCAGCTCTTAAGTTTATGCAATGGCCAAATGCAGAAAAAAAAAATACAGCAAGCTTCTAAAAAAAAATTGATTCTCCAAAAGTACAATCATTTTATTAATTTTATGAGTAATAAGCAAAAGAAATAAACAACGCACAACATACCCATGAAGAATTCAAACCAGTAATTATTCTCGATTGCATCTTTGAACTGTTTGACATTTGCCTCATTGAGACTCAAACGGCAAAAGGTGGTCTTGTCCACATTTACTAAAAAAGGAAAAACAAAAATCTTTGTTAAAGACAGTTTTGTATATAGATAGGCCTTTGTATGAAATAAATAGGAGTATAGGGCAAAGAAGCCTTCATACCTAGGTACTTGATCTCAATTTGGCTATCAATGAGTTCATTGCCACCCAGGACCTCACCGAGACCACCCCATTTGTGTCCAGCACTACCAGGTGGACGGCAAAATGGGAGGCTGTAATAGTTGTATGTTTCTTGTGGATTATTATACGGACCAACTTTGTTCACCCAAAGGGTAACCGGGTCATCTTGTTGATACTGAAATAAAATGAAATGCATGTTTTAAAGAGATAGCATTACTGGAAGCTACAAATAGAATATACACATTCAAATCATTACCATTATAAGTGTGTCTATGTACATGTACAACTGCCTAAAGACATTTAGAAGTACATTCTAGATACAAAATGAAGCTCATGCATAACACAAAGCATATCTTACTGAAGTCCAGAGAGACAGAAATTCCTACACCCTCAATTACTTTAAACCAACCTTGGATTGATGGGTTCGATAATAACAGATAATAGGTATCAAGTAGAGTAACCATGACCGGTTGGTTAATCACTCTAGAGGCATTGAACATTATGGAATGTCAACCCACTTGTTTTTCATATATTCACGCAATGCCAACAACACTTAGAATTCTAAACATAGCCAGCAAATATTCATGAATTTTGTAACAGAACAGGAATTACTTGAAATTGAAATGAATGGTGAAAGAAAGAGGATTAAACAGTTGAGATCTAACGCGAGAAAGAAACATGTAACCCAAAGAGAAAGAGCTAAGAAAAGTGAAATGCAGATCTAATTAGAAAAAGTAGATCGAGCATCTGACCCTGTGATCTGACTCGGAAGCGAAGGCCGCCGCAGAGAGGAAGAGAAACAAGAGAGAGAATCTGAAGAACATGGCGGATCGAGGAGGACTTGCCCTTGAAGATTTCAGACTCAGACTCACTCTCTCTCCGTGCCTGCCACCCACTGATAATAATACTCAATTTTTTTAACAAACTCTGGTTTTTCACCATATTTAATTATTCATTATTATTACAACTCCACCAAAATTTAAACTGTGTGCTCAAAAACTAAACTGGGCCCGATTTTCTTATTGGGCTTTCTACAAGGAAAGTGGGCTATGGCAGGCCCTCTGCTATTACCAAAACAAGTCTGATTTTTTCCAAAAATAAAATAAATAGTAAAGTGTGTTTATTTTTTGTTTTTGTTTTGAATTACTAATGCAATTTATACAATCAATAGAGAAAACTTAGTGCGCTGACCGCGAGGCAAGAGATTAGTATCACGACTGTCGGCTGTGGGATACCTTGATCAAGACCAAAAAAATCAAAATCATATGAGTTTGGTTGGAAAAAATGTTTTATGAAACTTTTTGAATGAAAATTATTATCTAAACTGAGCAAAAGTGGAACCATGACCCTAAATGTAAGAATCGTGGAAGCTATTAAAATTGCATTATTTCACCACTTTGTAAGTGTTGGAAGTGGAAAAGGAAGAACAAAAGGACTGGGTTGGTGGGTGTGTAAGTAAACAACAAGTCAAAAGAAATGAATGGTGAGACAGTGAGGCAGGCATGTAAATTAATGTCATCATCTAATCATGTCATTTAGATTTTAGACAAATGGTATTCTAGAAGAAGAGAAAACCAACACGTGCTTGGTTTAAATGATTAATTTTTCTTAAGGTCTTGATTGTGTATGAAAAATGCTAAGCCCTTGAAATATGAAATTTCTTGTTAAAACATGATTAACTCTCATGATTAATAAGTAATAGCACGAAAAAAACTAGCAGAGAAAAAGAAAACATTACAAAATTGCATGTTGGGGGCATTTGAATTGCCTCCACCTCAACGCCAAGCTTGTATTGTCAAAGTTCAAACGTAATGACTCATGCCACATTATTTTTGCGGCTCATGCAAATCCATTCTTTCTTATGGCCGCTAAGAGAAAACGGTGGATAATATAATACACGTTACCTAGTACCTACCATTCATGGTTGAAATATCAGTCTTAGATAACTAACTTCCGATAACTCTAGCAAGAATGACTTCTAATCAAGTTTAATGATGCACGGTGTTGAGCGAGCAGATGTGTGGTGATTATGAATGTGCACGATAGATCACTTGGTAGAAGATATGTAAAGGATATGAGATGTTATGACGTTCAAGTTGTATCACTATTAAAGATAAAATCTCAAAATTTAAGAAGAGTAATAAAAGAGTAGATGAGTTGTTTGATTTATTTACAATGCAAACCAAACTTCTTATACTTGAAATGTAGTCAATTGTGTAGGTAGTTAGTTGTTTGACATGATTTCCGTAGTGATTTAACTTTGGTTGAGCTAGTTTCACCATAATTTTAACAATTTAGTTTTGTAGTTAGTCAGTTGGTTAAAAGAGTGGAAATCATGTTCTGATCTTGATTGTAAATTTAGTAATGGATCCAGAGATTTTGAGTTGTGAGGGCAATATACATACACATATAATTATACGGAAATATGAAAAAGTCGTGAGGGCATTTGCCCTCATAGCTCGTAATGTAGATTCATCCTTGATTGTAATTATATACTCGGTCGTCTAGAACCAGGTGGTCGGTCATATGGTGTCTGTGTAAGAGCGTAATATTGTGAGTTGAACGAACACACACAATATCGTTCGGTTTGATTCTTAGAGCCAATCAAAACAACACATTAACTAAATATATGACCAAACATATGACCAAAGAGTTTTTGTAATGCAGAACAACCCTTTCCTCTTACCTATATTTTGAGATATGGTATTCGTTTATTGAACTACTCATGTACATATCACCTACAAATGTTATTTCATGTAAAATTCACGCTTGAAATCCAACTCTGGCTTGAAAGAAGGTGTTGAGAGTGTCTTATATAGTTAGACAAGTCTATAAATGACAGAGCAACATGCACTTATAAGTTAATTTTTGAGAAAGAGTTAGATCTAATATGAATTGTTTCATTTCAAAAAGAAAATCTGAATTCTTAAATAAGTTTAAAAATTTGGTTTATTTGAACTTACACTGTATTATCACATCCCTAAAATTTTTTATTTTATAATTGTTAAATTTAAAATTGAATTATGATATAACATATTTTTGGAATTAAAATGAAAAAAATGAGGAAATTGATAAGATTGGAGTGACATCAATATATGGTAAATTGAGAAGGAAGAAAAGCAATTGGAGTGCGTGCAGTGCAAATCACGTTTTATCTCTCTCTTCACTTCTTCCCCAGACAACCCCACCCCTCTGCTCTGCGATTCATTCAATTCAACACTTGTTTTTATTTTAATCCCAAATAAATATAATAATCATAATCCCGAATAATTAGTAGTAAATAATCACAGAAATTTGGTTGGAATATCATAAATTGATTCACCACCACCTTTACCCCTTTATTTATTCTCTCTCAATTTGGGGTTCTCTTCTCTCTCTCAGTAGAACGGTGCATGTGAATTCAGGCAGCGATGGACAAGTACGAGCTGTTGAAGGATATAGGATCTGGAAACTTCGGTGTCGCCAGGCTCATGCGCCACAAAGAAACCAAAGAGCTTGTCGCCATGAAATACATTGAACGCGGTCTCAAGGTTCAACTTCATCTCTTTTCTTTTTGATAGAATACAATACAATAATATTCTTGTATTAATTCTTATGTAATTATGCGATTCATGGTTTGGTTTTTCAGATTGATGAGAATGTTGCTAGGGAAATCATCAACCATAGAAGTCTCCGTCATCCCAATATTATTCGCTTCAAGGAGGTCTGTCAATCTGTCATTATTGATTATTCTATCCTCTTCAGCTTCAGCTTCAGCTTCTTTATTACTCACTTACTTTCACTTTTGCAGCTGGTTTTGACTCCAACCCATCTCGCTATAGTTATGGAGTATGCTGCAGGTGGAGAGCTCTTTGAACGAATTTGTACTGCTGGAAGATTCAGTGAAGATGAGGTATGCTATTCAAATTCAAATTCAAATTACTTTCTTTCACCTTCAAATTCTATCATGCTTTTCTCATTCTTCTTATTTCCAGGCTCGCTATTTCTTCCAGCAGCTCATCTCAGGAGTTTGCTACTGTCATGCAATGGTAAATCTCGGAATGGATTTTCGTACTTTGTTTTTGCCTCTTCTTTAGGGTTGATTTTCTATGTAATTAATTTTCCTTCTTTTGTAGCAAATCTGCCATCGAGACTTGAAGCTGGAGAACACCTTGTTGGATGGCAGCCCTGCCCCTCGGCTCAAAATTTGTGATTTTGGTTATTCCAAGGTTTAATTATGGAGTCATATCACTACCAAATACATCATATCTCACAAGTTTTGCTTCTGACACCCTTTTTTTTTATTTATTTTTCTAGTCATCTCTGCTTCACTCTAGGCCTAAATCTACTGTGGGAACTCCAGCATACATTGCACCAGAGGTTCTTTCACGTAGAGAATATGATGGAAAGGTAATTTAGTTTCTATCTTGCAATATCAGTGAGATGTATTGGAATGGTTCAACACACCCAAGGACAATATCTCATGCAATTATAGATCATGACTTATGTTTCCACATATAACTGACGGAAATCAATAATAATATGGACAACATACCATGTATGAATTGAGTAGTTTGGAATGTAAATTATGGATATGTAAATTACGGAAATCATGACTTATGCGTAATGGTTAATTGTGATTTCAAATGCTCTTAAAAATTTTAGCCACATCAAGGAAAGGGTATGCTTACTTTCATGATCTCTGTTTGTTCTGACAATTTGCCAGAGAGCAAAATTTGAAGATTTTCAGCCTTGAAATGGTTAACCTTTGCTTGATGAATTTTCAATGTTTTATATGTTGATTGATGATGTTTTCATTTTCTTTGTATTCTATTCTGCTTTGTGCCTGTTCAGTTGGCAGATGTATGGTCCTGCGGAGTGACTCTTTATGTAATGCTGGTGGGTGCATACCCATTTGAGGACCCAGAGGATCCCAGAAATTTCAGGAAAACCATAAATGTACATATGTTTTTCCCCTTCATCTTAGTTGATGATAGATTTATGAAACGCCTACTCTTTCTGACTCTCCATATTCTTATACAGAGAATTATGGCTGTTCAATACAAGATTCCAGACTATGTTCACATAACTCAAGACTGTAGACATCTGTTGTCTCGCATTTTTGTTGCAAATCCTGCTAAGGTATGCAAATGCTATGCTGCTGAACAGCACTTCAGTGTGTTATTTATCTGATTTTTCTTTTAAAGGAACTTTGTCAAATTTTTCAGTCTAGGTGCATGATATCACTTGAAGTTAGCTTATTGTTGCTCAACAATTTCATTGTCTCGCATTTTGTGTTTTTGTGATTTGCTGCAGAGAATCACCATCAAGGAAATTAAGTCTCATCCATGGTTTTTAAAGAACTTGCCTAGAGAGTTGACAGAAGTGGCTCAAGCTGTCTACTACAGAAAAGAAAACCCAACTTTTTCCCTTCAAAGTATAGAAGACATTATGAATATTGTTGAGGAGGCCAAGACCCCAGCTAAAGTACCCAGGTCAATCGGAGGGTATGGTTGGGGAGAAGAAGATGATGATGAAACAAAAGAAGAAGCAGAGGCTGAGGTGGAAGAAGATGAGTATGAAAAAAGCGTCAAGGAAGCACAGGCTAGCGGAGAAATTAATGTCAGTTAAAAAGAGGAAATGTTTATTATTAGATAGAGAAGTAGATTCTTGGTTTCCTTTGCTCTTGGTTAAGCTCAACTAAGTTGAGACTTGAGAGTGTTTTGCTTGTATTTATAAAATCCAGTTTTCTGCATAGGACATAATTATATATGCATGTACATTTTTAGTATTGTAGAGGGTTGTTAATTGTGACCATATTACAAGTATTATCCTGTCTTTCTGGTGCTACATCATACTCATCTTTCTAGCTAGGCACATGTGCTATTGTTTTATCTTTTGGAGTCAAAATGCTCTGGATGGAGTTTCCTTGTATCCGATTTCTTTCCCTTTCAAGTGTTTTCTGTTGTCAAGTTTGGTTTTATGTCTATTTCATCGTGATGCTTGTCTGGCTCAATGTCTGCCAGCTTAAAGACTGAGGCAAAAATTTCCCAACTATGCAACAAGTGTGGTTGAAGGTTAAACAAGTGCAGCTTTTAGGTCTTTTTATTTTGTTACAAAGGGAAAAGACAACAAGAAACGAAACTACAGAAGCACATCCGGCACAAGAGAGACACAATATTGGGAGGTTGATACTTTCAAACCTACCTCCTACAGTCAACCCACGTTGCATACTTAGCTAACTCATCCGTCACCATGTTCCTCTCCCGTGGAATGTGTCTAACAGTGATATCCCAGCTCCATCGGATATCTGTTACCTCAAAACCTTTCACTGGCCTCCAGATCAAACGCATCTTCTCGCACAACGCAGTGTAGCTAATGTGCTTCTCCAACAGCTTCACCACAAGGCAACTTGTCCATGGTTGGCAAATCTTCTCATAAGCCTCGTCATCTATGTCAAAACTAGGGAGTAGTCGGTCCCCATCCACCAGCTCCTCCTCGTGAAACTCCCTTTGCCCTTTCTTTTGAGAAGCCTCCTTGCCCAATACCATATCTTTAACCGTAAGCGTACGAGTACCACCACCCCCTCCTCTGTTGTTGGGCGGCAGCGGTAGTGATTCTGCGTTGAACATGCATGTTTCCTCTTTAGAGCTCCCCATTCTTTTCTTCCCTCTATCTCGGGAATTTAAGTGTGAATGAAGTATTATTTGTAACAAATAATATATGGGGATTAAGAAAAGTAAGAGAGAATTAGAAAATGTGGGGAGCTTTATTAATATATTATATTTTTTAAACCAATTTTACTATAAATGCTCTTCTTATCCTGTGCACTACTACCCCAAATCAACCATCCACTTCCCGCCTTGCCACATGCCTCCGCCCCCTCTCCACCGTCTCCGAGAAGCTCGGCGACGACATCTCCAGCCTCACACTGGAACAGGCCAAGATCCTCGTCGACTACCTCCAGGACAAGCAGACGGAGTTCGATGTGGTGATTCAGGAATGCTAGGAGTTGATTGAAGGGTTGCCGAAGAAATTCAAAGAAGGAGTTTCCAAGGAAGAAGCTGAAGATGCCAAGAAGCAGCTTGAAGAAGCTGGTGCCAAAGTTGCCATTGTTCAGGTTTTCAAATGTAAAAGAGGTTTTGTTGATTCCAAAAAAAACCATGCTCTAATAATACAATCTTAAATCACATCATCAACTTTTTTTTTTCTCATGATCATGAACTTCCGTATTTATAAATAAAGTCAAATTTAAATACTTATTAGTAATTATTAATATTAAATTGATTCTCCATCACTAAATACCAATTTAAAATATCTTAAAAGTTGGAATTTACTTGAATTGCAGAGGAAATTGATTCTCCCTCATTGGTGACACGCGCGTTTCCTTATTTGATTTGAAATGGCGTGGTTATATGATGGAAGCCTTCACCTTGCTTACCCTATTACATTTCTTCAAAACAACACAAGGTCATCCATCACCCTGCACGAGGTAACTCTTATTTCTTTGGCTTTTTATGCTGAGGTAGTTATCTAAATGTTGAAGAAGGCGACAAAGAGAGGAAGAAGACACGGTGTGAGTGAAAATGAAATTGAAGAGAACAATAGTGACAAGCTCAGCGATTTGCCCGACTGCATTCTCCTTTACATTCTGTCATTTTTAGCCGCCAAATCTGCAGTTCAAACATGCATGCTATCCACAAGATGGAAGAATCTTTGGAAACAACTTCCAGGCCTTATTTTGCATCCCCAAGACAACTTTTCCACTTACAAGAAGTTCACCAAATTTTTGTCTAGGCTTTTGACTCTTCGTGATGGTTCGGCCGCGCTGCACGAGCTCCGTTTCTGGCGCGGTCGTCCCATCCAGACTCAACTCCTCAAAAGGATGGTAAAATATGTTGTTTCACACAATATCCAGAAATTACATCTTTTCGTCTTGTGCGATATTCAAGACTTCCCGCGCTGCATCTTTTCATCTCAGACTTTGACATCTCTTCAGCTCGGAGTTCACTCTAAAGGTTTTACTTCAGAGAAAATGTCATTGCCGAAATCTCTTAATTTGCCTGCATTAACAGGCTTGTATCTAGAGAATTTCTCATTTTCTGGAAATGACATTGACCGTCGCCGCGTAGAGCCCTTTTCGGCTCTTATCAAGTTAAATACTTTGATGATTCACAATTGTACTCTCAGTGATGATGCAAATATCCTCTGCATATCAAGTAAGTCTCTATGTCATTTAACTGTGATTGAATATTCTATGGTTTTATACCAAATTGAGCTATCTTCTCCAAGCCTTCGTGCCTTCGCCTTTGAGGGCATTCCTAGTATGCCACACATTGGGAGCAATCTTTCTTCCATTGAACAAGTGAATATTAATGCAGCAATTTGGTCTGTTAACCAAGGAATTTTTCAGTCAGAAAAGTGGGGAACTTTCCATAGTGCTTCTTTTGCTATATTCAGCTGGCTGCTAAAACTTTCCAATATAAAATCGTTGACAATCACTACAAGTACTCTTCAGGTACTACTACCTTCACATTTGCATGTTACATTAGGCTTTATTTCATTTTTAAGATACTTCTTTTATTTTAAAATTATGTTGAAATTCAATTGACTTGCATTATATTGATCATAACTTATCATCATCCATCATATCGCAGGTTCTCAGCTTATTTCCTCTTTTATCGGAGGTTAAGCCTCCTATCTTGAATACCTTGGAGTCATTGAAAATAATACAGGTACAGTTTTCATATGGACTTCCCACAACATTGAGAGGAGAATCTGGACTTATACCTATACCTGATGGAATAGTAGACTTTTTGCTTCGAAATTCACCATCCGCAAAGGTTGACATCATACCACCGCGCTGAGGACCATATATTGAAAGGAAGTTATTGGTGCTTTGCGGAAAGATTATATTTTGTGGTCTATGAAGGTTGATAAAAAGAAAGGAAGGAAGACAGAAAGAATTCCTAGGCACTTATTTGCTGTTATGATATTTTTGAATTTTGGAACTCATTGTCATATATTGAAGTTTATATATTAGCTTTTGTTTTGCAATTGAATAAACCAAGTTCAGTTGGGATGACATACACGTGGTTTGCTTCTATCATGGTGTTATCTTGTGAGTGTTGGGTTAACGAATATCTAATCTTGTAGAATAACCACTCTGGTCAAAAATGGATTCTTCATGGTTACAAGTCTTTCTTCATGTACTATTCCCTTCCACGATGTTTTTTCCAAGTTTAATGTTTACAGGAGTTTTGAATGACTGGCTAGAGATATAATTCAGATAGAATATGGTTCTCACCATCCAATGTGAAATAACATTTTTTAATCACAAGAAATCTGAACATTAGCTGCCAAACATTGCTAGCAAAGTAGCAAGTTTCTAGTAAATGGTGTTTAGCTGCCAAAAAATCTAGTGTTTTGGCTGCCAATCTTTTTGCAGCATGAAATGAGAGGCTGATTAGCCTCCAAATGTTTAGCAATTAAACTCTAGCTATTCCAGAACTAAACCGAAGCAAAATTTACTTAAAATTTGAACATTCCTAGCTATCTAGCTGTGACGTCTTCCATCTATTTCCTAGAATATTATTGAATTATACAGCAATCCATTTAATTCACAGCTAAATATAGTTACGTTTTAAATTAGGATGTGCTTAATCGGAATCTCATCTGTCATCTACTTATCATTCAAACCATGACAATAATTAACATGCTTTATATATGTATGAGAGATGTTACTCGGACGAAACAATAGATATTCGGAGCACAAGTTAAGGAGTATGCACTCTCTACAACAAAAACTCTCTACAACAAAAATATGTTAGTAAGAGTAAGAAAGAATGCAAAAAGCCAGAGAGAGAGAGAGGGTGAAAGAGAGAAACTAACAGCAAAGTCGGATCAATTGTTATAGGATATGGAAACCCCTAACACCCACAAGCAAAAGAATCATGAACCCATAATCATAAGATTATCCCTTGCATTACCTATCACTAATAAGACCTCCCTCTCTGAAACTATATAGAGATTATTTGGTTCCATAATTGAGCAAAAGCCAGCGAAAAACTATAATGCATTCAAAATCAGCTTTTAGTTCCATTATATATGTGTGGTTTTAGCCTAAAAAAATTTCTAAGCAAATTTAAGTTACAATTAAGTTCATCCATATTTTTTTATTTTTCACTCTAATATATTTATGAATGTTATATTGATGCCATAAATTATTTATCATTGTATTTACTATATTCTTAAGATTTATACCTTACAATCTTAGGAAAAAATATTAAACTAAAGCCGGAAAATTCAATTCAATCCAAACCATTATATATTGGATTGAGTCGGATTTGAATCTTGAAACAAATCAATTAAATGATAAAATAACAAAACTCGTGAAATTGGATCATATGATTTTTCTCTTCAAACCCGATCCATTAGAATCCTCGAACACCCCTAGTCCAATCCAATAGAAGAGATCAGAAGTGTAATTGAGTCATTTTTTAAAATGGGGAATGTTTCTTGCGAGCAAGAAGCCCCAAAGGCAGAGCTCCCAAGATCTCGAGCGAGCTGAAAATTTTACCTGAATTCAATTAATGTTCTGAGACATAATGTCGATGGAAAATGGGTAGTAGATGAAAATTTTCCGACTGATCACTGATAGACAAGGCTTTCCCACCAATTATGCAATAACAGTTCCAGAACAAACTACAAAATACATTAGTTTTCCCGAAAAAAAATTATTGTTATACCATTTGAGCTGTAAATCAGCAGGTACGAACATCCAACCAAGGCAAACAAATGAACCACCAAATATGTTCTGTTCTGCTCCATAATGACCATTGCAGAAATTGTTCATTATTTTTCTGCTTTCATAAATTTAGCATGTCCCTAGAGAATCTGCACTTATACATATACCTTAAGGCGAAAGCAAGTAGAACTCTTCTAACCAGCAACCACTCCTTTAACTAAAAGCTCAACCCACATTGTGGTATGTATGTTCATTGTTTCAACAATACTCGCTCACTTATTAACGCGTGCAAGTTTTTTGTCTCAGTGGAAATGCATTCCCTATCAAATAGAGCAGAAACTACAGCAACGCCTTTCAGATTTGGCTCACCAATTTCCATAACAGCACGGGCATTTGACAGATCAATGCCACCAATTGCAACCACAGGCAGTTTAGAGGCCTGACACACCTCCCTCAGTCCGTCTAAGCCTATGGTACGATTGTTTTCCTTTGTATTAGTTGGATACACACCACCAGAACCAATGTAATCAGCACCATCAATCCAGGCCTGATGGGCTTGCTCCGGCGTCTTGCATGACACGCCAATTATCTTCTCAGGACCAAGGAGAGTTCTAACAAGACGAGCAGGCATGTCAGACTGCCCAATATGAACACCATCAGCATCACAAGCAAGGGCCACATCTATACGATCATTTATAAGCAGAGGTACTCCATAGGAACGGCATACTTCAATGCATACTTTGGCAGCATCAATAAAGTCCCGTGTCTCAGTATCCTTTTCCCTGGAAAAGCAAAGCAAACATGAATCAGGCTAAAATGATTCATTTCCATGCTTAAGTTCTAACAGGAATAAGAGTAAAAATCAAGCATGCATCCTAAGACACTTCCATTAAATGTGACACAACAAACAATTTCTTAAGTTCAATAATATTATATCAGTAATCACTAACCACACATGGATTAGGATCAAGGCACAACAGGAATTGCTGCGAAGAACATGAATTACTGTTACAGCTGAATGATCTGCTTTAGAGGACAGCCTAATGTTGCATCAACTATGAGATGATAACTTTTTTCATGGAAGGGACAAGGTTAGATAGGCAACCAGAGACAGTCAGATTCAGCTTAGCTAAAGATAAAGCCAGAGAGTGGGAGACAGATTTTGGTGATAAAAAATTGTCTGAATGATATTATATTTCAAACAGTTAAAGACAGCGCCACAAGAAAGTTTTCATGGCATACTTCAACAAGACATGTATGCAGTATGGCAGATGAAATAAAACTAACCGGTCTCCCTAACAACAACAAAAGTAGGATATAACAAATAAATTGTGGAGGTTTTTTTAGCCCCTGTAATTAATGGCACATACAATTATACAAATATGAGAAAAGAACAAGAGTAGGCATCAGTACGAGAAAATAGAAACATGGACACACTAAAAGAAAAGGATGCCTGGTGTAGTATTGTTTGTTGAAGTTCAACCAATCAAGCCTGAGCCTGAAATTAAACATCTAACTTCGTAATATTTACTTAATATTTTCTCTTTTTGGTAGGGCGAGGATGAAAAGGAAAGAAATACAAAAGATCACAAATCCAAGAAAAAAGATTGAACCAATAACTTTGCAAATGATTAGAAATTTCCAGATCTTCAGGTTAATGAGCTTGGCATATTAAATTATAGATAATTATATGTGTTATCATATACACTAATTGCAAGAAAAAGATAGATTCTGCATAACAATTAGGATGATACAAAAACAAGCAAAACACGGTTAAAGAAACAAACCTTAATTGAACAATGGTAGCACCACCTTCTACAGCAGCCTTAACAGCGTCAGCAATAGAACGGCCCCACTTCCTATTCATGCCTGAATCTGTTACAGCATATAGCAATAAGTTGTTTGGATTGAACCTATCCTGCCTACAAGAATTCTGATTGATATTCTTGAGTGCCAAAAAATGATCAAAAGGGCCTTGGACTCCGTTTCCAATGACCAGGTCCCTGCTGTAATTCAAGGCGGACTCAACAAACCGTTTAGCTATCTGCCAAAATCCAGATATGTAATTAAAAATATAAAATGATAGTTTGTTCCATCCTTTTATTGGCTTTTATTTCATTTGCTTATACTATAATTTATAAAGAAAAAGAGAGAGATGGGGGAATAAATCATAGGTATTGCAAATGAGGTCCTTCAAGATTAATGTGAATTGAGATTGCTGAACAAACCTTAACTGCTGAAAGCATTGATGAACCTTTTGCCAGCTCTGCTGCAATGCAAGATGCCAAGGTACAACCAGTACCATGGGTATTGCGAGTACTTATACGTGGCGAACAGAGCTCGTATAATTCAAAACCTGCAAAATTGAAGGCCTAAAAATTGAGCTCATTTTTAACAAAAAGTAAAGGAAAAAAGTTGTTGTCTCCCAGATTCTTCTTTTTGTGGCTCTGCGTTTAGAGAATCAAAGACTTGAATCTTACCGTCAAAGAATATGTCAATAGCATCAAATGAATTAGGTAGGTGACCACCTTTGACAAGTACATTCCTGAAATGGAAATTTATTATCCATAAAAGCACATTACTCTTATAGTCTTATGTTGAAGTGTTGATTTACTTTTGTGCTGATGTAAAGCAAGCATTACGAGGGGCACCATTAGTTCAGGACAACACAACAGTCAACTTAGATCAATATAAACATCATTACAATAAATACAGAATGTTTCTCAGCTCCAACAGTACTGCTCAGGCCAACAGGGACATGGTAGATATTGATTTAAACAATCCCTTTATTTCCCACAGATTATTCGCTATATATCTAAGGATCTAAGTAATAGTAATTTAGTAAAAGTGTCCATTTGAAAATGGCTTAAGTAAGGCACGTTCTAAGGATTTCTTTCCTGAGAAGATTAAGAGACAAGTATACCAATTTATAATTGCTAGATTTGATTTATCAGTACTGTTACTGCAATCAGTGATTTTATTTTTGGAACTTTGTGAAAAATGAAATACAATTTTAAAAGGTCCATGCATTTTATGTTGGAAAGCTCAAGCTGTACGAAACAACTGAAACAAGCATTGAAAGTGAACTACTCAAGCAGTAAAGTTACTTTTGATAGTTCCATAAGTTTCGTAAAAGCATAAACATATATCCATTAGTAACAGTGAAAGACAAAAAATATTAAAAGATTTAAATCATTATTTAGATTGACAGGGAACAAAATATTCAAATATAATAAACAGCAACTAACCTAGGACCCAAATCGTGAATCAATTTTGCAGCAGCACGCATGTCAGAAACGGATTTCAGTGGCACATCACCTAGTAAAACTGAAGCCTCTTTTAAATTTGGGGTCACAATGTCAGCCATAGGAAGCAGCTGCTCCCTGCGTTCAGAAACCAATCAAACAAGCAGCATCAATATCCTACAGTTTTATTAATATACTTGAAATAATGTTAGAAACATTATTTTTATCCAATATCCATATGTCCAGTGCTGTATAAAATATATGCAGTGTCTGTGTATAAGCACGGGAAACCAAAAAACCAATGTGTAAATAAATGATGATCATTTCGTAGAAAACAATGAAAATGTCATTTGGTGAGTAGGAACGACTTGTCTCAAGAATGTAACATGAGGCAATTGACTTGGACAGTTTGAACATTCAAGTATAGACAAAAATCCATAAAAACGGAAAGTTAAGCAACAGAGTACATAATCTAATTATTTCAAATAGTTAATATTATTTGAGTCATGTTGTGAAGACTGAAATCTATGTTTTATGTAAAATAGTTTCATGTCATACTACAGATGCAGCATAGGTGATGTTCAAATGTTCATACCGGAATCCAGTAAGTACTGAAGGATCAGCAAGTACATCTCCACTTGTAGATATCATGACAGGATCAACAACAAGAGCTTCCTTCAGAGCAAAAAAAATCAGCACAGAAGTCACTCCAATTGCAAATTTGCAATTTAAATATATGCGTTAAAATAATTGTACTAGTGAATACCTTTGACTGGAAATTTCCTCAAGCTCTGACAGACGACCTCGATTATACTAAGAGAGGGCAGCAGGCCTGTTTTGACCTAGGGACATAGCATAATTAGTTCAGAAGGAAAAAAGATTAGCAACAACTCTTTGCCAAGTTTCAAAATAACTGAATATGGGGAATACTTGGAAATAATAGCTGTAGTACTCACTGTTCTGACTTACCACATGAACATGCATATCAGAGAGCACAGACTTGAGCTGCTCTGCCACAAAATCCTCTGGCACCATTTCCAGTCCCTAGCAATTGCCACAGATTTCAGAAAAAGTAAATAAAGCAATACAAAACATAATTGGCATTAGGGGTTTGAATTGACTATCTATATAATCAATAGTGGTGATGAAATTAACAAGAAGGTGAACCTGAACTCCAACAGTGTTCTGTGCAGTGACAGCAGTGATGATGGTGGAACAGTAGACCCGGCGAGCAGCACAAGCCTTGAGATCAGCTTGGATTCCAGCACCAGCTCCAGAATCAGAGCCGGCAACAGTGAGAACATGTGGAATTTTGTTGTCAGAAGCGTGCACGGTTGTTGAAGCTGTATCTGCTTCCATCTTCATAAAAATCGCCCTTTGATTCTTTCGATGAGTAGCTGAATTGCAAAATGGGAAGAAGCTCGAACTCCTGACACGTTTGAAAACTAT
Organism: Lotus japonicus; assembly: GCF_012489685.1. Lineage (NCBI taxonomy): Eukaryota > Viridiplantae > Streptophyta > Magnoliopsida > Fabales > Fabaceae > Lotus > Lotus japonicus. The sequence goes on along the minus strand of NC_080046.1, from coordinate 67,391,910 downwards.
TGGGGCAACCTGGGCATCATTGATTGTAAGAATAAAGAAGAAGAAAAATCAATTTTGCAGAATGATTCAATTCATGATGATAAATAAAAAAATCAATTTTGTGAGAAAATGGAATTGTAAAGTGAGGCTAAGGTACCTTACCTGAGTGTGACGACAATGATAATCAACGTAGGAACAGAGGAGCTGAGTGGAGGCCATTTTATTTGAGTTTAGTGCAGATAGCTGCCATGCCTGATAAGCTAAGCTAGTGAAGAGTAGGGGGAGAGAAAATGAGTGAAATTTTATGTTATTTAGAATGGGATAATTATTCTTTCACACCTCTAAAATGAGGTGGAAAGAGGGGAGAGTTGGGTTTGGGGCCCCCCTATGGGGCTCCGCGCCCCACCTCTTTTTTTTTAACCCATAAATGCCCTACGGAACTTAAACTTCCGTATTCTATAAAATAGAATACGGAAGTTAAAATTCCGTATTATAACTCTGACAGTCATCACCTTTTCCACCATTACTCCTCCCTCCACCAACCCCTCCACCATTACTCCTCCGTCACCAACCCCTCACCAGCCCCCTTAACCCCCTCAATGCCTCCAGACCACCCTCTCTCTCACCCTCTCCTACCTCACTTTCATCCTCACTTCCATTCTTCCTACCACCACCACCAACTCCTTCATTGGCAAGCTCTCCACCATTGGATGCAAAAAGATAGCATTTGAGGTAAGTGTTGTTAGTTGTTTGTTGTATGTTGTTAGTTTAAGTAGTTGAAGTTGTTAGATTAAGTAGTTAGATTAAGTAGATTAAGTAGTTAGAATGATGATTTTCTGAATTCTGAGATGTGTTAAAATACGGAATATAAAGTTTCGGAGTCTATACGAAAATTAATATACCGTATTCAATACGAATTATAAATTTCCGTATTAAATACGAATTATAAAGTTCCGTATGCAATATGGATAATAAAGTTCCGTATTCTCTTCCAGGGATGACAGAATCATTTTTATTTCATGAATCCCAATTGATTGAAGTTGGATTGAACAATGCTCAACCTGAAGAGGTGCCACCACCAGCATTTGTACCCCCGTGTATAAGTATAGATGTCTCGCATTTATTTACAACTGATCAGGTATTCTTTGAACAGATTTTTGCATTGTTTTGAAAGTGTAATATATCAATTCTTATTATGTCTTGATCACCCTTGTTTATGCCTTGTTTGTGTGTTGGGTATGCATCATTGAACAGATTTTCCCTACCCGTGATGATCTTATCAATTGGGTTCATGGAATTGCGATTGAAAATGGATATGTTGTGTTGATCACAAAGTCAGATAGCGGTGGGAATGGAAGCAGAAAAGCTTATGTCATGTTGGGGTGCGAGAAGCATGGTAAGTATGTTCCCTACAGAGACCCTGACCTTGTTGAAGGAACGAGAACACAAAAGACAGAATGTCCTTTTAGACTAAAAGGACGACCTATGAAAAATGGCATAGATAGAGATTGGCGGCTAAAGGTGATGGAAGGTACACACAACCATGAACCAGCTAGGTCACTACTTGGCCACAATTTTGTTGGTCGTCTAAATTCCGAAGAGAAGGAGCAAGTGGAAAAAATGTCAAAGAGTTGGGTTCCACCGAGAAAGATGCTGTTGACTTTGAAGGAAAACAATCCTTTAAACTTGACTACCATATCTCAGATTTATGGTGCTTGCAAGAGGTTAAGAAAATCCCTCCGCGGGTCATTGACAGAAATGCAACACTTGTTGAAGAAGTTGGACGGTGACAAGTACGTCCACTTTGAAAGACATGAGCCTGGATCGGAAGTCATTAGGGATGTATTTTGGGCTCATCCAAATGCTATCAAACTGTTCAACACATTTCCATATGTAGTGATTATGGATTGCACATACAAGACAAACAAATATAAAATTCCATTGCTTGAGATTGTTGGACTGACTTCCACAGATAAGACATACTCCATAGCCTTTTGCTACATTGTTAATGAGGGCACAGATGACTACGTTTGGGCACTGGAGTGTATGAAGTCTCTATTAGCTGATCAAGCCATGTTGCCTAAGGTGATTGTTACTGACAGGGATCTTGCCTTATTGAGTGCTGCTAAGCAAAGCCTTCCCAACACCAGCCATTTATTATGCTTGTGGCACATCAACAAGTGTGTTTTGGCAAAGTGCAAACTCTATGTTGGTACAGATGATTTTGCTGAATTGGTTATGGGGAAGTGGGGAGAGGTGGTGGATGCTGCAACAGTTGAAGAATTTGAAGTTCAATGGATGCAATTGTTTAATATGTGCAAGGACAAATACAGCAACTTTACCTCCTATTGTTCTACTACATGGTTGGTCCACAAGGAAAAATTTGCCAAGGCATGGACAAATCATGTGATGCACTTTGGAACAACAACAAGTAACAGGTACAAAAATTATATGAGCTTAATTTATGCCTTGTTATATGTTTTTCATTTGATAGATTGTTTACATTGGAGAGTTAATAAGATATCTGTTTGTTGTTTGCAGGGCTGAGGGTGCACATGCCAGTTTGAAGAAGATGTTGCGGGATTGCAAGGGTGACCTAGCCACTTCTTGGGATGCGTCGCATAGTTTGACATGTAATCGACATACTGAAATATTAGCATCGTTTGAGCGCAGTATTCACAGAATTGATCACATTTTCATGTTCCCATTTTACACAAATATTAGAGGATTTGTGTCAAACAAATGCCTGCAGCTCATCGACGATGAACATATAAGAATGAAGTCCTACGGCGGATGCGATTGCTTGTTGAGAGAGACTCATGGACTACCTTGCGGTTGTGAACTTGCAGGTCACCGGTCAACCACTCTCTTGTCAATTAATTCTATTTGTTATTGAAAGTGACACTTTTGTGAACTTGCAGGTTATGAAAGAATTCCATATGAGTCAATTCATCCATTCTGGAAGAGACTGAGTTGGGAGCATGTACCTGAACCTGTTGCAGATACTATCAGCAACCATATTTGCGGCATGAACCATGGAGATATGCAACCAGAAGTTGAGGCATTGACACATTATTTCAGTTCTTTGGATACTGGAGGGCAGAGTATGGTAAGGAGGAAGCTTCAAGCTATCTATTGTCCTGAAAGCAGTTCACTTTGTACTCCTGAGGTTCAGATAAGGTCCAAGCGCACTCTTAAGGCGAACGAAAGAAAACCACCCAAGGTTAAAGCAATAGGATCCTTGACTCGTGATCCTTCAGGTTTTGAGCATGTTGATAGGGAGATCAAAGAGGCAAAGAAGGCTTCGCAACCACCAAAGAAGAAGAAGCGTGTGAAGAAGTCTGATACAAGCTATTTCATGGGTCATTTTCCATCCTTTTTCCACCCATATATACACACAGTTCAGAATGTTGAGGACGATGGTAACTGTGGCTATAGAGCCATTGCTGCATTACTGGGACTACCATCAGGTGAGGAAGGTTGGCCATGTGTTAGGGAAGCGTTGATAGACGAACTTGAACGACACAGAGGATTGTATGATGAAATGTGGTCCAGACATGTGGTTAATGCCTTACATTCTCGACTCACTCTTCTTCCTGGTCATCCGGCTACCGAGGATAAATGGATGCAACTGCCAGAGATGGGATACCTTGTAGCAACCAGGTTCCAAGTGGTTTTCATATCCATCTCTTCTCAGGGTTGTTGGTCATACCTTCCACTAAGAGGAGAAGGTCCACCTCCTGTACATCGTGTTATAGCTGTTGGTCATGTGATAAATCACTTTGTACAGGTATTTTTTTATTGCGTATACTAATATCCAGTTTGTGAATTAATTTGTTGTATTTGTAAGTTATCTAATTTTATTGTTATTCTCTATAATGTAGCTCCATCTAACTCCTGGACATTCTATGCCGCCAATTGCTCTCCAGTGGGAACGGTATGTTGATCCTATATCAGTAAGCTGGTGCGTCCCATATGTTACACGTTTACACAGGTTCACATCAGAATTAGAAGCTTGGTTTGTTACTTTTGGTGTTCCTCTTAGTCACCAAAGCTATGTAGACATCACCACAGACTGACACCACACTTTGTGTAATATTCATTTGTAAACGCTCTGTAATATTAATCTGATGGGCCTTGCCCTTATGTTGTTCATTGCTGCTTTTAATAATAGTAATTTGATGGTCATTGGTATATTGATGGGCCTTATGTTACTTATCTTGCCTTTCATTATTCACGGTGTAGTTATACAGGTTATTTTTCATTATAAGAGTCTAAATATAAAAAGAGTCCATACAATGTCGTCACATGTCATAATATAAAAGTACACAAAAAAATATATACAAATATACAGTCACTCGCCCCGACCCCTACCGCCACCCCTCCGACCTCTAGGTCCACGAGCTCTGCCTCCACGAGCGCCCTCTGCAGGTGCACCCTCTCCACGGGCTCTGCCTCCACGGGCTCTGCCTCCACGCGCTCTACCTCCACGACCTCTGCCTCCTGCAGCTCCAGCTCCTCGGACAGCAGCAAAGGCTACTCCCTGGGTACCGATGAATGCGCTGGATCTAATAAGATCCAGCGCCCTCTCAGTGAGGGATCGGGCATGCGTGCCAACTGCAAGAGCATCTGGCACCTCCAGTGACTGCTCCAACAAGTCCACGACCCGACGCACAACCGTCTGCAAAAATAATGTACATAAATGTGAGTGTACAAATAAAATATCATGAACAAAAAATCACAATTGCATGAAAAATAAAATTCAAACTTACCACAGCACTGAACTCCTCCCTCCTATCATCAGGGATGATGAACCGATGGGACACACCGCCATACCACCTCATGTACTCCTCCACAGCCTCTCCCGAATGAGTAACAGGGATCCCCTGAGGGCGCAGGTGCGGCACAAAATCAGCATAGGCAGCATCTGCGGTCTCAGCAAGGGACCCAGTCGTCTGGATCTCGGAGGGGTGTCGAGGGACATCCTGGATGTAGCCAAACTGGCGCAGAACCCTCTCTGGTAGATGTCGTCGAACAACACGGCCAAATGGCGTCCGGATGTAGCCAGAATACATGGCCCTCTGATCCCGTGGTCGATGAGCCCGATGGTCCTCAAATGGGGTCCATATAATGTCATCCACCGTCAGCTCATCGAGCATGACTCGCCTCTCATCGAGGCCTGCATGCCCGACCCGGGACATAACCCACCGCCGCGCCCTAGGCTGGTCCTGTGAGTACTCCGGATCCGCCCTCCGGATAATGACGCGATCAGAAAGGTACTCGTAGGCCCATCCTAGCAAGAGTGAGCTGAAACCTCCCATCTGGGCCGTCCCCCTCCTGGACGCTCGATCAAGCTGGTCGTACAACGTAGCGAGCGCAATTGCGCCCCACGCGTACTCGGACACTCGACCGAGATCCTGCAACATACCTATCCAGTAGACGGTCGTGTGGTATCCACCGCTCTTGCTAGCAAAGAGCGTCGCGCCTAGCTGGTTCACCAGCCAAATCCGTGCAGCGTCCTCATATCGGTGCTCTACAATGAAATGAATTCAGTTAACAGTTAATAACAATACAATAATAATAGATACTATTTAATCAAGTAATAATTAAGACATACCCTCCAACGCAGCATCATACAGGGTCTGCAAGACCCCAAAGCGAATAGTCTGGCTCCTGTTCTTATCAAACTCAGCATGATAACGAGCAACAGATCCTCCCATCAACTCAGCACATAGCGCTGCACACTCGTCCCTCTCCCCCCTCCCAGGCGTATAGAACCTCGACCCCATTGGGAGATGGAGAAGAGCCGACACGTCGTCCAGGGTGATGGTCATCTCCCCAAACGGCATGTGGAAGCTACTAGTCTCCTCATGCCATCGCTCCACAAGGGCCAAAATGAGGCCTGCATCTGTCTCCGAGTAGCTGCACCAGGGTAGCTGATGAAGACCCGTCTGCTCAATCAACTCTCGAACCCTCCTGTGACTGTCTGAATCACCATCACAAGCAAGGTTCCAAACCTTCCCCCCAGCTGTGGCCACCCTCAAGTGTCGACGGTCCACATACCGCTCGTCTGTGCGTAGGAGTGCATGCCACGTCCAGGGAGCCTTGTGATCAGCATAATGCGTGAGAAGCGACAGATCAACAGGCCCCCCCGGAAACGGCGGCAACCTCTGGATCAGGTCCTCCTCGCCACCCTGTGCCTCTGGCACGACATCAGCATCAACATCAGGAGGAGGAATACTATCCTCGTCATATGACCCCTCCTCGCCGGATGACTCCTCGTCGGATGACTCATCGCCGGATGACTCATCGCCGGATGACGACTCGCCTGATGACTCCTCGCCTGGTGACTCAGGGCGAGGTACCTCAACCATGGGAGACGGCGGAGTAGGAACTCGATCAGTAGGCTCAACTGGAGCTGGAGCTGAAGCCTCTACCATGGGCGACTGCATAGAATCAACTGGAGCTGGAGCTGAAGCCTCAACAGCGTGAGAGGTCGCAGCATGATCGCCGCGCCGGCTAGAAGCATGTAATCGCCCGTGTCTATCCTCTGTAGGCCCCGCATCCTCACTAGCTCGAAACCTCTTTCTGTTCTTCATTCTCACTATATATTCAGAGCAAACATTTTCTAAATAAATTCACTGAATAAATTATACTCGCTCAATTACTAAATTTCTCAATTAAATCTCTAAATAAAATCACTAAATAATTCACGATGTTTATAACTAAATTAAAAACATTTTATAAATTAACTAAGCTAATTAGATTAGGTTTTATAAATAAACTAAGCTAATTATATTAAGTTTTATAAAAACATTTTATAAATTAAGTTTATAACTCTAAACAGACACCAAATACGGAACATTAAGTTTCATATCCAATACGGAACATTAAGTTTCATATCCAATACGGAACATTAAGTTTCATATTGAATACGGAATATTATGTTCCGTATCGAACCAGAACTCCATTAACGACATTGCATGATTGGAACTCGCCCCAAAGACCAATTTATACAATTTCAGCCAACCTAACATCTACTTAAGCATAAATCGACTATCCTAGGGTTGAAAGATTCCATAATTTCAAGTTAAATGGTGATTTCAAGTTGAAATCCAAACTTACTTACCTCTAGGTTCAATGCAATGAATGGGGAGAATGGGGTTGATGATGGAGACGATGGTACCCTGTCCAGATGATGATTGAAGCAAGGAGAGCGTCGGTCTCGAAGATTGCAGAGCAAGGGTTGGGAATGGTTTGGAGCGCTGAAATGGGTTTTGAAAAAACCCCTGTCGATTACATAGTAATATAATACGGAACTTTATATGCCGTATTGAATACGAAATTTAATATTCCGTATTATTGTAAAGGGGGTTTTTCCGTAATTTCCCCACTTTAAGTGGGGCGCGGAGCCCCATAGGGGGGGCCCCAAACCCAACTCCCGAAAGAGGGGGAGGAAGAGAGAGATAAGAAGAAAAAGAAAAGTAAGAGAGAGAAAGTATGAGATGTGATAGATAATAAGAGAAGAGAGATAGTAATAAAAAGAGGTGGAAATGAAGTGTTTAAAGAATGAGGTGTGTGTATATATCATTACTCGGGTTAGTATAGTAGGTGAAGAGTGACTTGGACCTATCAGCCCAATCGGGTAGGTTTTTTTTTTTTAGATAAGCCCCAATCGGATTTTTTTATATGTAAATGTTATTTGTTAATTGTTAATAAATTAGTTTTTTCGCTCAAGTTTGAACTCTGGCCGTCACTCTGCGAATTCCTTCATTTTCCTTAGTTCACCAAATAAGCTACCTTTCCCGCCAAGCCCCCAATCGGGTAGGTGGATTCACTCACTCACTTTATTCTTTGTTTGTTGTATATCGGATTAAGTGGGTTCATCCAATGGGTAAATATACTTTACCATGTCTAGTAGCTTAGTGGTATTGATCAGCAGACCACAAATGTTGTAAGGAGCACGGCCATGACTCATATGGAGAAGGCCCCCGGTGGGTTATGTAAAATGCAACATTGACACTACTTTTTTGGGACATAATTTGAAAGCTAATGGGAGTATAGTAACTAAAGACGAGAAAGCTTATTTGTTGGTAGGGTAGACTCGACATTTCTTTGAGCGATCTCCTCTTGACAATTGAAGCTCTAATGTTAAGGGATGTTGTGACGTTTGTTGCAATTCTAGGTTGCACCAAGGTGATATTTGAATTTGATTCATTAGAGGTTATTTAAGCATGCAAGGGGCAAAGGAGATGGTGTGATTAGAAATCTAGTATGTGATATCATAAACATGTTACAAGCATTTGAGGCTTATTGGTTCACTTGGGTACCTAGAGACTGTAAAAAGGCAAACCGCACAGTAGCAGACTTGAGTTGGAAGGGCAGTTGAACCTGAATTGGACCTGGAATCCACCGTTAAGCTTGGAAGGGGCTTTAGTCAAGGAACGGATTGAATCAAAACCTAAGAAAAATATTTATAACACTATTTTGGAAGTGTTTGAATTTTCATTTATAAAAAAAAAATTATTACTAAAAAAATATTAAGAAAATTTTATTGTTTTAAAATGGATCTTTTAATAAACGTAAAGAGGTCACCATAAAAAAATAAACGTAAAGAAAATTAAAACAGCGACTTGATATTGGTTTAGAAATTAAAGAGTAAACATAGGAATTGTGCGATCATTAGATTTGGCACCCCAACCATTAGAAATGTCACCCCACTTACGGAAACTCAGTTTCCGAAATATTTCGGAAATAAGGTTTCCGAAGCACTTTTTTACTCAAAAGTGTGGTTTTTTACTCAAAAGTGTAGTGTTAGATGTATTTTGAACTAAAAATCACGAATTAATTTCGGAATCTAAGATTCCGAAATAATTCGGAACTTGAAAATCCGAAAACCGGTAGCAATTTTAAGTTTTGAAGAGAAATGATGAAATGAAAAATCCCGCCATTCGAAAGAGAACGAACGCACCTCTTCGCTGATCTCTGATCTCTGATCTCCGACCGCCACTTCCTCTCCCTCTTCTCTTCTCTTCATATTTCAGTTACTGGGTTTGCTTTTGCTTCAGTTTCTCTTCCTACCTTATTCTCATTTTGTTCCCTCACTTTTCCATTTCCATTTTCTAGGGTTTCATTTTTCCATTGCTGCTCCTTCTTCCGATTGTTTCATTGTTTCATTCATCTCATCACTGCTCAAATGCAACCAAGCGCCAAGCCTCCTCAAACCAATTGGTCGCAACACGCCAATGCTCAACACAATTTCGCATCCCAAGCCAAGTTTCTGAGCTCCAATTTTCTCTTCTCTCTTCCAACTCACAAGAGCCCTTCCTATCAAGAACCACCCCCTGGGACTGGGTCTCAGAGGTATGCCTTTTATTGCAACAATATCTTACTCCACTTCAAATTTATCATATTGGATTTGAGTCAAACTTGATATAATTCATTGGTAGCTTAATTCCACCACAATTTCAATTTGCTCTCTAACACAACACATTCATTTTACCAGGTTTGTATTACGACAAAGTCAAGGTTCAGAAAGAGTACAAGTTGACAAGGTATAATTCTATAAACGCTATGTGAGCATCAATAGTTTTACTACAGGTTATCGCTTTGTTATCACTGTGTAACTTTTTTGCAGTTATATCATTTGGTAATGACTTCTATTGAAACAAATGCTGATTTTGGTTCTGAGTTACTTAAATCAATGCTGAATGTTTTCTTTTTCTTTTTCTGAAACTTCTATAATTTGTAATAACTTCTGATGAAACAATTGCGGACAGGCTTGGCTTGCTATTACAACTCCACAGAATTCTACCAGGAACTATGTCCAACCTGGAGAAACTGTTAAAGTTACTCCTCAGCTTCATGAAAGCATGGCAGCAACTTCCTTCCAAGGAAGCCATGAAAACAATATGCCTAGGCATTCTGATGTCACCACTACTCCAATTGTCATTAATCATAGATCTCAGGTTTTGGATAGTTCAGTGAACAACCATACAAAGTACACAGACCAAATCAATGAGTCTACAAAATGCATGCCTGTTCATATTGATGATGATGATGACATACTTGAGGTAATGTAGTATGCTTTGGTTGATCTTAATGATCAAATCATTTCGATCTTTCTATCAAAGGCATGTAAACGTCCAACAATATGAAGTAGCATCGTATTTTAGCATGTTTTTAAATGGTTGAATGGACCAGTTATAATATCAAAGGGCTCATTTTTTAAGTTGCATCGATGTGGAATTTCACTTGTTTGTTTAACTTATACCACTTTGCTAATGAGTTTAGTTTTTGTTATCCAACAAGAAGGTACCTGTCTGCCCAACTTTTTCGTGAACTGGAAACTGTTGAGGAAGTTTGACAATTTTACTCATTTTGAAATCTTGTCCTCTTGTTCCTTCTTGTTGGTGTGACTGTTCTGTTATTTTTCTCATCCTATCTCATCTTATCTTTTTTTTCTTTTCGAAATACATTAGTCATGCTTATCTCGCTCTTTATTTATGTCATTCTTTGGCTCTACCTTTTAGACCATTGATGTTGACCAAATCGTGGAACAATACCAGTCTAGTTGCACTCCCCAACCATCAATGTCCAGGCTTCCTCCAATTACACCAACTGCAGATAAAGATAATTTTGCTGGACATGATAACCTTTTGCCACCAGAGCTGTGTGTGGACTGCAGCCATGGTTGCAAGGTATTGATCAGACATATTTTATTCTTTCATTAACCACCCATATTTATATGTCAAATCAATATACTTAATTCTGAAACTGGATGCAGTTAGGGCATTGCCCTGAAGCAGCAAGTCACTTGCAGGAATTGAAGGATAATCTAATTGTTATCTCTAATGAACTACTTGACAATGTTGAGAACCTCAGTTCTACAGACATATCCAAACTTCACCAAGATAGGTATGTCTTGGATTATTTTTTTCGTTTGTAACATTTTCACTTTTAATGTATACTGCATATAATACAAGGAAACCACTAAGAGGCTTCGTCATCATTACCTTTTTAATATATAATTATGATGGATCATTATGGTTGGAAAAGAAATGCAGCAGCATATCCCTTTAAACTGAATAGCATTTGGGTTGAAAATAAAATCTGTTGCTAATGCTAGGTCACAGCTCAAGAAGCAAATTCAGCAGCTTGAAAAATATATTCACTCCAGTAATCTTGCTGAGGAAAGACAAAAGTCACATTTTTCTGCATCAACTGCGCCGCCTACATCTTTCGTGTATGAAACACCTCGGCAACCTTTCCTTAGTAGTGGACCAAAGACATATGATTCCCAGGCTTATATGGGTAATGGGACATATGGGTCATCATTCCAGTCTGTTTCATTCTCTTCTGTAGATAGGTATGGTATGCCATCAGGTCCAGTAGAGAGGGAAGCATTCATCCCAAAAAATATTGAAGTTAATTACATCGAAGGTTCTGGAGACAAACGATGGAGCAGCCAAGATTTTCCTTGGACAAAAGACTTGGAGGTACTTAACTGAATTATTGTCAGTTTCCAGTGCATGTAACTCATCATGTTCATAGTTTTTTTTCTTTTCATACTCTTAGGTTAATAATAAAAGAGTATTTGGGAATCACTCATTTCGTCCCAATCAAAGAGAGGTCATTAATGCAACAATGAGCGGATGTGATGTTTTTGTTTTGATGCCCACTGGTGGAGGAAAGAGTCTGACTTATCAGGTAACATTATTTTTCAAGAGACCTCTATGAGTTATGGCCTTCTTCCTTCCTCATTTACAAGTATACTGTTGATACAATTTAACTGGTTTTAATGCTGAATTTTTATCCATTTTAATTCTTCTATTCTATCATAATTGGTTGCATAGATTGCTTGGTATTAGTATTATGAATTATGGTTTAATTTCTTTCTTATGCAAGTTTTTTGGAATTATGGTTTAATTATAAAGGAAATTGATGTTTCCTAGAGTAACTTACATTAATTTCCTTTACTAGAAAAGTTGCTTTTAGATTTTACTGTGATATTAAAACTTTGATCTGTCTTGTGTTGCAGCTACCAGCTCTTATTTGTCCTGGTATAACATTAGTAATTTCTCCCCTTGTCTCCCTTATTCAAGATCAAATAATGCACCTATTGCAGGTATAACTTATTTTTAACTGATATTCTTTCATTATTCATCATGTTTTTGTCTAATAGATATATGCTTATTTGCTCCTTATGGCTTGCCATATAGGCAAATATACCTGCTGTTTGCTTAAGTGCCAACATAGAATGGTCTGAACAACAAGAGATCCTTAGAGAACTTAATTCTGATTACTGTAAATACAAGTTGTTGTATGTGACACCCGAAAAGGTTGCAAGGTAAGTGTTACTATTTAGAGCGATTTAACTCTTCAAAGCGTTTTATTCTCTTGAGATATACACTTTTAACTTGAGAATCATATTTTTCATTTCCATAATGTTATTTTTAATGCAGAAGCGATGTTCTTCTGCGACAATTGGAGAATTTACATGTCCGTGAGTTGCTGTCCAGGATTGTAATTGATGAGGCTCACTGTGTGAGCCAATGGGGGCATGATTTTAGACCAGATTATCAGGTTAGGACTTCTGTACCTTTCAATCTGATGTAATATATGTGGTATATAATTTAAATGTTAATCATTTCTTTAATTTCCACAGGGACTTGGTATTTTGAAACAGAAATTCCCAAATACTCCTGTTTTAGCTTTAACAGCGACAGCAACAGCTAGTGTAAAGGAAGATGTTGTGCAAGCACTTGGTCTCATTAACTGCATTATTTTCCGGCAAAGTTTTAATCGACCAAACTTATGGTGCGTTACACAAAGATCCAGTTCTAAATAAACCTTGAACGTATGAATCATGTTCATTTTAAACATTGCAGGTATTCAGTTGTCCCCAAGACCAAAAAGTGTGTGGAGGACATTGACAAATTCATTAGGGAAAATCATTTTGATGAATGTGGCATTATCTATTGTCTTTCACGAATGGACTGTGAAAAGGTTGCTGAAAAATTACAGGTTGGTCTACTCATTACTTGTATAAGTTGAAGGTTTGATTGATGAACGGATGGGATTTTCCTATTTGTTCTTTTTTTTCCTTTTTCCTTTTTCCTTTTTCCCTTTCCCTCTTTTCAGCATGCTGCTTGTTGTTTGGGTTTTACTGTTTCCACATGATGATATGAGTATCTGGTAAACCATAACTGCACTCTTGTGACCCTCCTACACATGGAACCCAGTTTTAAGTAGCTAATTGAAATTTTTTCAATGAATATTATTTTTGAAATTAACATCTATTTGTATGGCTTGTGAATATATATTATCTGGTTATGTTCATTTTTCAGGAATGTGGGCATAAATGTACATATTATCATGGGAACATGGATCCTGCTCAACGTGCTTTTGTTCAAAAGCAATGGAGTAAAGATGAGGTCAATATAATTTGCGCTACTGTGGCCTTTGGCATGGGTAAATTTGCTTCTCTGCTACATCTTTTTGCACTGATTAATTAAATAGATTCATAATATAAAGTTGATATTTCAGGTATTAACAAGCCCGATGTTCGCTTTGTAATCCATCATTCGCTCCCAAAATCTATTGAAGGCTATCATCAGGTATTGGCAAATCATCAAAATATGTATTGGGCTTAGGTTTTGGTTCTGTTGGCTTACATGTGTGTTTATCCTTTTCTTCCCAGGAATGTGGACGAGCTGGTAGAGATGGTCAACGTTCATCTTGTGTATTATATTATAACTATGGTGATTATGTTAGTACCAATTGCAACACTACTACTTCTTGAATGTTAATTTGTCTTAACATTTATATTACTTACGTGCAAACCATGTGAAACAAGTGATGATTGAGATCCTATTCTCCTTTCTTTTCTTTTATTCGTTCATTGCTTAATGCTTATATCTAGTTGTATATCATACTTATAGATACGAGTTAAGCATATGTTGAGTCAAGGAGCAATAGAGCAAAGCTCCATGACATCTGGATACAATCGTTCAAATATGACAAATTCAGGAAGAATACAGGAAACAAACTCAGAAAACCTTTTGCGAATGGTACCATTTTTTAAGCACTTTGGAATACTATACTATTACTAATTTTTATTTATTTATATATATGTGTGCATCACTCAATTCTTCCATTGAACTTTCTCAGGTCAGTTATTGTGAAAATGATGTTGATTGTCGGCGTCTTCTTCAGCTTGCTCATTTTGGGGAGAAATTTGATTCTTCAACCTGTCAGAAAACATGTGATAATTGCTTGAGAGTTACAAGTTTCGTTGAGAAAGATGTCACAGGGATTGCAAAAGAACTGGTCGGGAAGCAATTTCTATCCATTATGTCTATCCCAAAACTTTATGTAATTATGTTAGTATGTAATAACTGAGCCTACTTGTTCTCAGTTTAAGTACTTTAATTGTCATCTGTTTAGGTTGAACTAATTAAGCTAACGGGACAAAGGTTCTCTTCGTCTCATATATTAAAAGTGTATCGTGGTTCCTTAAGCCAGTTGGTATGTTAATGAGCATTGCTTGTTTTCTTTGTTTTTCTAATTTTTTCATTCTTTGCACTGTTTTCTGGATTTTCATAGTCAGTAATGTTTCTCTTTGATCTTGTACTTGTACCATCAAAATTAGGTCAAGAAACACCGGCATGAGACTGTGAGGCTGCATGGTGCTGGGAAGCCTCTAGCTAAGGGTGAGGCTTCCCGTGTATTGCATCGTCTGGTTGTTGAAGATATTATTTTGGAGGAGGTAAAAAAAAGTGATATTTATGGATCAGTATCTTCAGTATTGAAGGTAACATAGACCCAGCCTACTCTAATTTGTTTGTATGTTGCAATTCCCTCCAATTTTTATTTTTTTCCAATCATGCTTCAAACGAGTGATATAGCTTTTTAATGTTACTTTCTATAATCAGATTTTACTAACTTCTAGTTGTCTAATGTGTTGAATTGTATTTTAGGTAAATGAGCACAAGGTCCGTAATTTGTTGTCTGGTGGCCAGAGAATTGTATTGAGGTTTGCCGATCTGATCAAGTTATCTCTTGCTTGAATTTGTGAATCAAGATGCTAATTCTTATGTTTGATTGAACAACTTTAACTGAGTTTCTTATTCTTGTGTGAGAGCTTATATAAAATGATATTAATTGCCCAAGTTAGGGGTTTAATGCTGTTAGCCTTAGATTACTTTAGCTCGACTTCAGTTTCACTTGAATTCTTGTTTCAGCTTTCTCTGGCCTCAAGTTCACAATACATGCATTTATGCATCTTTAACTTTCGTAGATTCCCGTCCCCTGTAAAGGCATCAAAGCATGGGAAATGTGATTTAACTCCAGCTAAAGGCCCTCTTACATCTGGGAAGCTGAATCCTCCAGTAATTGACATGACTGACCAACCTCAGACTGAAGTGGACTTGGTATAAAATGTTTTTTTTTTTTCTTAAACTTTTTCTGGTTTTGTTGAAATGTCTAACTCAGTTGAATTATATTTTTCAAAAAAAAATCTACTTCAGAATCTTTCAGCAAAGTTATACAGTGCTTTGCGGATGTTGCGGACAACTCTTGTTAGAGAAGCTGCAGATGGTGTTATGGCTTACCACATATTTGGGTAAGTTATTGGATATTTTCATTTTCTTCTTATAATACAACAATTATTTTAGGGATTTCAAAAAAAAATCAATTATTTTATAGGGTTCATGTACTCTTTGAGTTATGGCTTACCACATACTTGAGTGTAAAAGCATCTAATAAGCTGCTGTTTCTGTTGTTTAGTAATGCTACGTTGCAGCAAATAAGCAAGAGAGTGCCAAGAACAAAAGAAGAACTTCTTGATATCAACGGCATTAGCAAGTAAGTTCATTCTTGGAATAGTTTATAGTCTGTTTGGAGACTCATTCAGAAAGAAGTCAAAATCATGGTGGGGAGAAGCTACTTTCCTTAGCTTCTCTAAAAGTAGAATCAATTCTAAGTTTTGTAGACAAGGCCAAGCATTCACTTAAGCGTCCTGGTTACTGAAATAGCTTCCGTTAACGTTTGGGTTTATCACAGGACTAAAGTAAGCAAGTATGGGGATCGGTTACTGGAAACCATTGAAGACACCATAAATGAATATTACAAGTTGGACAAAAGCAGCAGCGGCAGCAAAGGCAGTGCTGATTCCGCCAAAAGGCGACGAGAGGCAGCAAGTGGAGATGCATCTGCAAATGCCGAAGATGACTTCACCAAAAGCACTGGTCGATCAAAGAAAATGACAGTGAAGAGACAGACTAAAAGAACTGAGATTTATGATTCTGAAGAAGAAGATTATTACCATGGATGCCTTGATGAAGAACTAGACTTTGACAACTTGGAAAACGAAGCATTAAATAAAACACCTTGTACAAATGCCGGAGGAAGGGTACTACCTCAATGGACAGGTTCTTGAAATTGTTATGTTATAGGGCTTTTGGTGGATCCACCTTCAAGTAATTATAGTTTTGGGAACGAAGTTTAATTCCACTACAGCAGGCAAAGATGATCAATAAATGCAGATCAACGAAATAAAACTGCATAACTGAGTGTAATGGCAGTGAACTAGCAGGATTTGTTGTCTAATTTATTCTGATATTATTAATTGAATAGTGCTGGCTAACAAGTACAAGTTCAATTTGGTAAATAAAAACTTTGGCTGCTTTCCTTGTAAATAGATGAAATTTAGTTAAGTACGATTATAATTTTTGTCTTATTAAACAACAATGTATCTCTCTATAGCCATGTATCTCTATAGCCGATAACCGTAAGTGATAGAGGGCTGATCAAAGTTCTATTCACGGGAAAACTTACATCAAAATCCAATTTTCAGTTACTTTAGCTAAATAAACACTGAAAATACAAATAGTCAAAGCGTGAAATTAGGATATGAATCCCTTCAACTTGTCGTGAGGCAGCTGCAGTTACAGAGTTTTATGGATGCTCTGTGAAATACTAAAATATGACTTGTTAACAAGTACTGCAATATCCAGCAGTGATTGAAGCGACTCTTAATTTAAGATAGTATTTAGAAAATTGATCATTGGTTGTTGGTTGCTAATAATTTATTTGGTAGTTTTATTTTCAGGAAACACAACAAAGATCAGAACGAAAAATAAATCACAAATTATATATACTAGCAATTTAAATCTTAAAGTTCAGATAGCTATATACATGGTTGTTCGTGACATCAAAAGAATTCTACAACAAACCTAAGATAAAACAGCTGACGACTTCACACACTAACTCCTATGTACAAACGTGTGCATTATTCTTCATGTACAGATGTACTTTACCAAATTATATTCACATGTTATCAGTCAAATATTTATACCATGGCTCATGAACATTGACTGATATAGTGGCAGCCACAATCAAAATACCAGCAGCTTCCACTACCTTTTCAGTCAGAACACCACCTCCAACTTTCACCAGAGCCATTTCTGCTAATTTCCTCCCACGGGTCCCACTTCCCCCAAGCACAACTCCTCGCATAGCTGAATAGACAGCACTGAACACCCTCTCAAACACAACATCCCCAGCTTGTAAACTCTTCCCTATCATCCTTGCAGCAACTTCCTTTCTTGACTGAACTTTTCCTGCATCTTCTTCACCATCAACTGTGGGCAAATTGCAAATCACTTCCACAATATCCTGAATATTAGCATCTTCAACACGGTCTAAGAGATCTAACAGTTGTTCAGCACACTTGGACACTACGTTTTCCAAATCTGCAGGTGTAGCTACCGCCTTTTCACTCAGAAGAATCTGGCGGCATATAAGAATGCTGCAATTCCCAAAATAAAGATAATATAGTAAAATATACATAAATACACACAAAATAACAATCAATTGAAAAAACTCAGTTCAGTGTGACAACTTCAAGACACAAATATTATGCAATTCATTTACCTCGTAGAAATCACAATAATCTTTTGAACCTGAGCCTGAACAGATCTCAGCCTGGAGAAATTAAGAGATAAAGTTTCTGGTAGATCATCTTGTTTCAGGCCAGTTATTCCACTTACTAGTTTTAGCAAACCAAGCCTCACAACTAGATCAACTTGTTCTCCTTTGCATTCTGTCTGCTGATTACCTGATAAAAAAACATACAAACTAGTATTAAAATGTGAACAGCGCAAACTTCTTTTTTGAAGCAAACTGAAAATGAACAAAATAAGAAAGCTAGTTTCTCAAATGTAGAACCTTTAGTACTTGCACCATCAGGAGAAACTGCCATTGGACTGCCAGCAGTTTTGAGCATAATATTTCCCCCAGTTCTGAGAGTAGTTGAAGGAAGCCATTCTTGGAATGAATTGTCAGCCAATGCTGAGGAGAAATTCACATGTTCTTCCCATTCCTGATCTTTGCAATTCCAAATAGATGATAGCCACCTCACTGTTGACGGCAGAGAGGTACTGGCATCAGACGGAGATCCATATTTGTTAGCAAAGACATTCCTGAGGTAGTCCAGACCAGCAGGTCCCTTAATCAAAGGCTCCATTAATCTTATGCGTGCTTTGCTTATCTCTTTCTTAAGAATCTGTCACAAAAATTTGTTATCACATATCCATGCTGGTGCAAATTTACTCAAAATAAAGTCTACAGGAAGATAAAGAGAACATGGCCTGTTTTATGTGAAGTTAGGTTTTGTACTCTACAACAAAGTACAAATCAAGCAAATTGATTGGAAGTTTGAATCTATTTAAATGGACAGTCAATCATAGCACATCCCAAGACATTTCAATGAAATACGCCAAAAAACAACATTTGAAAGCAGTGGCAAGTTAATGTTACCAAAGAAGCATCCCTCATAGGTAACAAACAAATGAAAGGAGAAAAGGATAACATATTAATCAAGTAAACTTTAGGAGATAAAAAATCAAGTAAAGAGAACAAACAAATAGAAAGTGCAACACACCTGAATCTGTTCCAGGACAAATTTCAGACCCTTCACCAAGGCTACAACACAAGACTTGTTTGACTCATCTCTAGATTGACATATTTCACTCAACTCGGAGAATAATGTCTCGTGTGTGGCCTTCATTATCTCCTCATTGGCTGGAGATGAGAGCTTCTGCAAGCAACCTAGTGAAAACCGAAGAATTTTTCCAAGGCAATCAACATCCAGGTTACCAGATCTCAGCACCTTCAGATACACAAAAGATAACAGAAAAGGAGAAATTATGGTTAGCTATATGCCAATGATGCAACTAATAGCCACCACATGTCGCATACAGAGAATTAAGTTACTACCTGAGAAAGAATTTCCAAGTCAATGGCTGCAACAATATCCTCCTTCCAGCTTTTCGGAGCCATCTCACAAATTTCATCCCTAACCTCTCCCATGAGTTGAATAATCTGGTCATAGTTGGGCTGATCCTGCTCAACAGATTCCATGATACCATCCCAAAAGGCCTTCTCCATTGTCTGTTTTATTATATTCCCCTGCAAGATAAAAAGAGAATGAATCATAAATTAAAATATAATATAGGTCATCAGCAGTCCACAAATTTAAGATTATATATCGCTTTCGTATATTTAACAATAACTCCAAAGGGACAGATTCTTTGTTTAGAGGGAGGGAAATTTCGTAGTTGGAGGGATAACAGAGCAGCAGGTCAACATCAAAGGCCTGAAGCAGAGCCACTAACTAAAGCCTTCTCTAAAATCAGCCATCAATATCATGGTAGCAATTTTATAAAGACGTACTCACCTCAATGCGGTTTTGAATGTGATCAGATACATCAAGGCCATCAGCAAAACTACGGTGATGCTCATGGACAAATTCATTAACAAGAAACTCATTCTCTGCCGCCAACTTTTCAGAGGAAGAACCGAGCTGACTAATTGAACTGGTTCTAGTTGCAGAGAAGCTGGACTCTATAGGGGAAGTGTTGGTCTCCTTAAAAAGGGAGCGAACTACTCGGCTTGTCTTATGATTACTCTCATTTGAAATATTTCTTTCACTTGAGCTGGCAACATTAGAAATTGGAGTTGGAGACACCGACTGAGTTGTAAACCTCATTGGGCTGTCGTTATCCTGTACACTTAAGTATCTGGATCTTGTCTCCGATAGTGCACATTCCATACGCTCAATCCCAGCATTTCCACTCAGATGCAGCACTTTTTCTCTCAAAAGTTTTTGATCTTCAGTGACCTGCATTTGAAAGGCACAAAAAGAAGATAAAGCCAAAGCATACTTGCAGCAATACTGAAACAGTTAAAGGGAAGAAACACCCATATTGGAAGCAGAAAAGACCCAACTAGCTATAAGTCAGAATGCATATATTTTTTAGGAATAAATCTAAGTAAATGATCAGAAAACTGTTAAAGAAGGGAAAAAGAAATGCAACAATTTATACATCTGATTATCTTTAATATGCCTCACCTGATGCAGAATAGCTTTCATATCATGACTAAGCTGACTACCAACTCCTTCTGGGGTTAATTTGCAAGTTTGAATCATAGAAGCCTCAAGCTGGCAAGCTGCTCTAACCAAATCTTCCTCCAATGATTGGGCATCCTTAACCTTCCAGACCACAAAACAATTTAAGTATGAGCACCATGCTTTATCAAAGGCGGAAAGCTGTGATCTGAAGGTACAACGCCTCATAACGGTTGAGAGAGACTCTTCATCAGAACTCTGTATCGGCCCCTCTAGAATAACCTTTATTAACAGCTCAAACATTTGGACAAATTCTTTAGCAGACTTGGCCAAAGAAATCTCACGTTCTCCCGTTCCACTGAAAACAGCATCTGGATGACCCAATATCATATAAGCACAAAGAACAATTCTCACTGGATATCTTGATAACCCAGCTAAGCTATTGTTTGACCTCTTGACTGAATCTATTTTCCTCACCCCCCTGCTTCTCAAAGAACTCCTGGGAGTAGCCTTTTTCTTGGGGGTAGCAACCCGTTTCAGAAGGTGATCAATGTTATCCAAACTTGACATATGATTACGAGGAGCAACTGTTGTTGACAATTTGAGGCGGTTCTCCAACCGGTCAAGTAAAGTTTTCACGGTCTGAAGAGTAGAAGCTGATTCAATCAGAAGAGCAAGCTGATCAAATGGCATCGACTTGACAGATTTTTCATTGAGCCCCAGCATATCATATGCCTTTGCCAAGGTAAAGGTTGTTCTCTTCTGCCTTTGGAACCGCCTCCAGCACCTTAAAGAAATTAATCAGGTTAGGAGAACTCCAATAGTAATATAGTAACATTTAGTAAAAAGCAGTTAAATACATCTGTTGCACTTCAATTTGGAAGGTGTGTTGTGCCCAATAAATGAAAAAAAAAAATATCTCCAAATAATAAATCCATCCTATAAAAAATAAATATATAAGCTTAAGCCTCCACCACAATGACCACGACTGAATCAGTTATGTTCGAGAAGCTGCCTAAATGTTGCAATAGAAACATATCACATTTTAAATTCAAATAACCTTGCTAGTTTTTTGGAAAGATATTCTGCTTGCTTTGACATTCTAATCCAATTCTCTTGCGCATAAGCACTTAACCTCCCCCTGTGCCTGAGATATTCAGCTCGTTGTCTTTTTGCCTGATAATATAAATCAAGAGACTTGGTTATAAACAAGCACCATAAAGAACCGTGTAACATTAGACATTTTTAAAGGGGGAAATGCCCCTGAACTTACCCTTTGTAATCGATCTTCCAACTCATCTTTCTTTTTCCTTCGCTCAATCTCACGCTGGTGAGTTACAGATTTCGCCACATGTCTCACCTGCAAGACTCGAGCGCGTGCCTTCTTCTTTTCAGCTTCCAACAACCCAAGTCGTTTTGTTTCAGCAGCAACTCGTTTCTGGTGAATTGCAGCACGTACGCACTCCTTGTATTTGATCTCTCGAGCCATTCTTCTCATCAATGACTGGGATGCCCTTTCTCTAAGAGATGCCCTTCTTTGCCTGTGAGCCTTGAGGATAAGCATCCTATTAGTCTCTGCCTGCTGAACACGTGATTCCACTTTTGTCCCAAGCTCCAGCCGTTCATTCTCATGGCGCATTTCAACTCCATTTTTGGCTGCTTGACGCAACGCATCCTGCCTTGCTAAGCGCCTCTGAGCTTTTGTCAAAATGCTCAACCTGTCAAAAAGGCAGTAAATGATCTCAATTGTAGAAGAAATAATTAAGTATAAGTCAAATAATTTTATAAAAATATATATAATTGGATTACAAGACTTAAACCCAAGCATTGATCCTAAGAAAAGCCACCTCTTCTGTTCAGCAGCTTGCAGCTTTGCTTCTAGTCGCTGAGCCGGATCAGGATCATCATCCTGAGATGAAGACCGTGAGGGGCTTCTTGGCTTTGCACGTGCCTTACTTGACAGTTCCTCATAGTGCTTCTGCAGTCAAGAGAAGTTTGATAAGGAGAAAGGATCATAAACCAACACAATCCATATTATAAAAACTTGAATCAGAGGCAAGAATAAAAACATGAGTAAAAAGGGAGGAAAGGGAAACAGAAGAACATCGCGTAAAAGAAAAGAAACCATAACAATAACATGCTTGATGCTACAAACTTAAACATGCTTGCTTTCAAACCAATACACACAACAAAACTTAGCAATTCATACATAAAAGTGATTAATCAAACAAATTAAATGAATTACACGTGGTTGAGTAATAATATGTAAGAAGAAGGGAAAGGGGGAAAATAAAAAAGTTGAATATTGAATTTGAAGTCCCTAAACTTTTGTGATTAGAAACGCCACCTGTCTACGAAGATGAGCATCACGAAGCTTGGCTTCGATTTCCTCCACCGAACTCGGGGACTTGCACTCCGTCTCAAGAAGCCTTTGACGGAGCCTCTTCGGCACCCTCGGCGGCGAAGACAACGACTCCTCATCGCCTACAGGGAATTCCATCACAATTCCAGCGGCTCTTCCCTCCGGTAACTCCACTCCGGCAGCCATCCTTCAATCAATCAAATTCTCCGCAACGACGTCGTACCAACGCAGCAGAAGAAGAAGAAGAAGAAGAAGAAGAAGAAGAAGAGAATCGCAACGCAACGAAACGGCAGAAAATAACAACGGATGATCGCAAATAGAAGAAACAGTTGAGAATTGAATTGAATACCGAAACAACGATTCAGAAGAGAAACGTTGCGACGAGTGGACTCAGCTTCCAGAGAGAGAGAATGAATGAAAATATGAAGGGCGTGTTTGGTTTCGTTTTATTTATATCATATCATGGAATGGGTTTATAAGGCGTGTTCGTGTTTAACACTCTTTTACAACTCAATTAATTAACTAATTAATCAACAGAATTAACGAGGGTATTACTATTGCCCACGTCACCCCAACGGCACTCTCTTTTTCGTTTTTTAGACTTAATGCCCCCCTGGCCCTACCCTTTTTGACTATTTTGTCCCCGTGGCCCATTCTCTATCCACTACCTTCTCGAATTCACAATGTTTCTTTTTATCTTTTTTTTATTTGGTATCACGATTTCAAATATTTCGAATCACATTTTGATTTTACTTTTTGTTCACATCATAAAAAAAAAAACCTTTTGTTGATATCATATATCACAACTAATTATCATTAAAAACTTAAGCAATAGATAAGACCAGATGAATAATAATTTATTTTATTATTTCTAGTCTTATAATGCAAGAGAGTCGATCACTTATCATATGTTGAAATTTAACTTTTTATTAGAAGAATTTATTAAAAGATATTAATAAAATAAGATAAGATAATTTCATTAGTTGCTATTTCTAATCTAAAATTAAAAGATAAAATTATCCACTATTTAAATGTTATATTTTATCTTATATATTAAGTCTGCTATTGCTATTTGATAGATTTATCATAAATTAAGTTCAACACACATAGGGTTGTTCCTCTCTCAACCCCATAAATATATCACAATTTATTATCACTTAACGCGATCATAAAAGTTTCATCTTTATGCGTGTTTGAAAGATAGATAACAAGAGAGGGAAATCTACTAATAGATAGACTATGTTCCTTTATGCTTAAACTTTAATCTTTAAGTCTTGTATGATGATTGATTTTTCTTTAATAATTGGTGGCAGGAATATTGTATTCTAGACCGTTTGATTATAATTTTTTTCATATTATATCGACTATTAAGTAACAGTCACATGAACGATTTCATATTATGATTTTTATTTTATTTTTGACCAATATCGCTACTCGATTAAAAAAATAGTTACATCTCTATGTTTCCAAAATTTAAACCTATACTATCATTCTTACACTAACTAACTTGCTTACTGTTTTTTGCTCAACTATTATTATTTCTATTATCGGGAATGTATTATCTATATTTGTATTTATTTTCTTCCATTGAATTTGTCATTTTTACACGCATTGATCTGTCCAAAAATTTAAGAAAAAAACAAATGAATCTAGCCTAAAATGTGTGGTAGAGGACTGGAGGATGGCCAGTGAAACTTGTTAGGTTTGTTTCCTTTATAGGGCCAAAACAAACTCGTATAGCTTTGGATATGGTTTTGCTGAAATTCCAACATTTTCGTGAATATGAATATACTCAACAACTTTACCCTGATTCACGTTTGAACATTATGTCAATATCAAATAAAAATAAATAAATACTTCGATTATATTCCACATTATGTATAACTAAAAACTTGCCATTATGTATAATTGATGTATGCATTAAAAATCAAGAAAGCTTAGACAATTCGAATTCCTTTCTCTGGAGTTGTTTAGTTGCTTGTTAGAATAAAAAACAGTCAATGTGTGAATTGTGAATAGGGAAAAATTAGACCTGTGTTTAATAAACCCAGAGAAATGATTGAATCAAACTTTGCCTTTTCCTCTATAGCTTTGCGCTAACTTAAACAATTGACCCAAAATCAAAAGTAAAGGTCTTATTAACATGAACCCATGTGGGTGTGGCCGTCTCACATGGCTGAAACAAAGCTACAAATTAAGATAAGGGTGCTTAAAATTAATCATGATCAATGCCTTTTGAGTTAGTAAATTAGATTAATACTCAAACTTAAAGAGGGAAAACATGGGGTTGTTTGGTATAGAAAATTAATCCATCACAAAATTCTTAGTTTGATTGGAATTAACAACGGAATTTTAGAGTCTTAGAGAGAGCAATTACAAAACTTACAAAGAAAGCAACACAACTTCAACAACTCGAGAAAGTAATTTAATTTGTGAGGAACCTTTATATATGTCGCTATTTGACGTATGTTTAGTTAGGTGCTAAGGAATTAAACAAATGCTCATGGTCTCGCTAGTTACAAGGGTTTTGTGACGGATAGTGTATATGTGTCGCAAGTTAGTGACGGGTTTATTTCTGTCGCAAACTGACTGACAAGGTTTTGTGACGGATTTACACTC
Organism: Lotus japonicus; assembly: GCF_012489685.1. NCBI lineage: Eukaryota > Viridiplantae > Streptophyta > Magnoliopsida > Fabales > Fabaceae > Lotus > Lotus japonicus. The sequence goes on along the minus strand of NC_080046.1, from coordinate 67,366,537 downwards.
TGTTGCAAACTCTCTTACAAGGATTTGTGACGGGTATGTTGGTTTCTTCTGCAGTTTTTACTTTATTTACCCGACGAAAATAAATGTGAGAATCAAATTCAAATGAATAATAAAGGGTATTTAAGTGATTCTATTGACTTTTATATTGTACTATTTATTTTTGAAAGTGAGTTTTTATATTATTGTAATTTGTCTTTTGCAGTTACGTATTGCACTATCCTAGTATCCTATGTACGTCAGCTGGGCTTCGTCGATGTTCATGATGAGGTTAATGCGCGGATGCATGTTAAATTAAAAAATATACTTAACAATGCCACTTAATAAACGTGAACTGCTGAATCTGACTATAATAGCAACCATATACATTAAACCCGCTCAACGCGGGGCCCACAAAGTTTGCGGTCCCTTTTCCTATCTATTAATTTAAGAGTAATGTTTCCTCCACACCTCTTTTTTGATGTGGAGAGGTGGAATGGTGAGAGAGATAGGAAGAAAAGAAAAAGTAAGAGAGAGAAAATATGAGATGTGATAGATGATAAGATGAGAGAGATAGAAATAAAAAGAGGTGAAAATGAAGTGTTTAAAAAATGAGGTGTGTATATATTATTACTCATTAATTTAATTTAACGTGAGGAGATCATCGCAGTGCAAATGTTGACACGTACTTGCACAGTATATCCATAATATATGACATGCTTTTATACTTAAATGATTTAAATTTTGATGATGTTAGGTTTGTGGTCCTCAAATTTGATGCTTTTTTCCTTTCTTCAAAACCAAATAATTATGGAGAAAAATGACAGTCACCACTCACCACTAAAGCAATAGCATGATGATGTCATGGTGGGCCTCGCCTAACTTACGGGCCTTGGTATGAAAAGCCTTTTTCTGAAGTAATGGTCCGTGTGTGAGGACCAAAAACCAGCTTGCAGATTGCAGGTGGTGCCACAGTTAAGTGTACAAGAGGAGATATGTTTATGATTTTGTCTCATTTGGATCCAAACCCATCTTGTTTCTGATATTACACTTACACAGTACAAAGTACAAACTGAATTCATCCAAATTCCCTACTCAACATCATATTATTTACATGTTCAAGTAATGTAAAAACCACTCTAATGCAGTTTGAGCAAGAAAGTATTATTACGGACGTGTGAAAAGTAAAAACATGTAGGGGAACTGTATTCTCATAACTCACTCTACACAAATTATTTAACCCCTATTAACAAATCTATTTAGGGATTTCATATTTTTAACCCACAGAATTGTGCCGGTAACCCAGTACTGTGAATGTCAACAAACTTGCATGTGGTATTATTTTTCAATCAAATTTGTGATTGAAATTCCTATTTAATTATTAGCTGGATTGATTGAAACGTTCAGGATAAAAAATGTTTACTTGGCCGGTGTATAAAAATCATTCTATTTTTATTTTCATCTTCTTAAAAATTAATTATAATATAGATTGGGAGTTGTCATAGACTCACAATGTGTTTGAATAAGGATAGATAAAATTGCTTTTATTTAACATAATAAATTATGAATTTTTAAAAATTAGAATAATAATACAATTAGTTAATTTTTCTCTTCTGTTAATTTTCCTCTTGTAACAAAAAAAAAGTGAGTTGAAAGTTTTTTATAAGCAGTGAGTTGAAAGTACAATAATGTATATTTCAAAATGTGCATATATGCACTTTAAAAAGGTGATTTATAATTTATATAAAGAAATGCTAGCAACACTCTCCTTAAAAATATAAAGTTATGAATCTATGTTTCATAACTTTCACGAATCAACCCACACAGGCTCAATAATTGATTAATCGGGTTAAAGAACTACACCATTGGTATTCCAAGTGATGCAGACCATCGAGGGCGATATAGGCGGCAACAAGATCCGAATGTTGTTGTTGATTAACTCCAGACGACCAACATGCGTCCATATAGCACCACACTCCCGAAGTGTAGCAATGAAGAGAAAGAGAATGTGTCCTCCCTCTTAGGCATGGATCCAGGTCTACGAATTCATGCTAGCGAAACTCAACCAAGTGAAAACATTCAAGCATAACCAAATTTTTCTCAAGTGCGAGTAATCACGATGACGATGGAGAATGTCCTCAACACGATGTGAGCATCTAGACAACTTGGTGAAGAAGCAAGGTTATACATTGAAAGCGATGCATGATTAACCAAAGGAACACTCTAATCTTTTATGGAGACTTAGATTTTCCAAATTCATTTCCAGAATCCAGCACGCCCAATAGTAGTGTTATTATCATTCAACCACTGATAAGCTAAAGCAACCAAGAAAAACCTTATAGTGCTTGGATTTCATACCCACAAACCACAAAACCTATCATTGATAAAAGCTTGGATTTCATACCCACAAACCACAAAACCTATCATTGATAAAAGGGGATTATCATTGATATGAGGATGGAGAGTCGTGCTTCCTTATAAATATGAGGTAATTCTTTATACACTGTGTACATCTTTTAAGTCCTTATCTTGATAATATCACGAAATATGTACTCAAGATATGAACATATCATACAAACTTCAAAGATTTGAAAATATATAAATATGAAATCACAATCAATTATATCTCACTCTAAATGTTAAAATTTATAATTTTCGTCTAAAAAATGATTTAAAACTAAAGTTAATTGTAAAAAGTATTATAATTTCTAACCCCTAAATATTAATTTGATGAGGGAGAAATGAATTATAAGAAAAATCAATCTGTCGTCTAAACAGGTATACAAAACACACGAGAGGAGCAGCGTCCAGGTGCATCCCCCCCCAATTCACTTCATCAAACCCCGAATCCTCTTACTTCTTCTTCTTCTTCTTCTTCTTCTTCTTCTCGTTAGGGTTTTCTATTTCCCCATTTCCTTCAGCAGATTTTCAATGACCGTGCACTGCAACACACAATTCACATCCAACACCACCACCTTCTGCAATCCCTGTTGTTATTGTTGTTCCTAGAAGGCAGCATCAACCACGAATCGGATTCAGTTTCTCGATTCTTCTCATCTCATGGTCATGGACTTCTCTCACCATCAAGCCAACCTCTCTCTCGGTTTCTCCTCTGCTCACGCCTCACCGCCGCGCCGTCCCCAGATTCCCGACGACTCCATCACCCTCCACCTCGAATCCAGCCTCCGCGACCCCTCTCACCCGGTCCCTTCGGTTCCACTCCAGCTCCTAGAACCGCAGACAGAGAACGGGAATTCCGAGGTCGAATTGAACAACAACAACAACGATGAAGAAGACAGGGAGGTCGAGGAATTTCGCATCCTTGGCCACTCCATGTGTTTGAAGAGGCGAAGGGATTGCGAATCCTCCTCTTCCTCATCCACCAAGAGGGTCTCTCTCGATCCCGATCTCGAGGCGCGGAGGGCCGCCGTTCGCTCGTGGGGTGGCCAAACCCTCGCCGTGGCGGACCCTGATGTATACGACATCATGGAGAAGGAGAAGAAGCGTCAATTCAGGGGGATTGAGCTCATAGCTTCCGAGAATTTCGTGTGTAGGGCGGTGATGGAAGCGCTTGGAAGCCATTTGACGAATAAATACTCAGAGGGCATGCCCGGTGCGCGCTACTATGGAGGGAATCAGTATATAGATGAAATCGAAAATCTGTGCTGTGAACGTGCTCTGGCTGCGTTCAATTTGGATCCTAAGTGCTGGGGTGTGAATGTGCAGCCTTATTCCTGCACCTCTGCGAATTTTGCTGTCTACACCGGATTGTTATCGCCCGGTGATCGTATCATGGGGTTGGATACCCCATCGGGAGGGAACACTAGTCACGGGTACTATACACCCAATGGGAAGAAAGTTTCTGCGTCGTCCATATTCTTTGAGAGCTTACCCTACAAGGTGAACCCTCAATCAGGGTATGTTGATTATGATAAACTTGAGGAAAGGGCCCTTGATTTTCGTCCCAAGATACTCATTTGTGGTGGGAGCTCGTATCCCCGCGAATGGGATTACGCTAGGTTTAGGCACATTGCTGATAAATGTGGTGCTGTTTTATTGTGTGACATGGCCCAGATTAGTGGCCTAATTGCTGCCAAGGTCAGAAATATCCTTCCTCTTTTCCCCTTTATTGTGTCATTCATATTTAGTTCATAACTTGCACTGGACCTTCATTGCTGTTATTGATTATGTTACTTTCACAGACAGTGTATGTATGGAGTACCAAGTTTTGTTACCAAAATGTTACTAACCAGAAAGGATTTGTGAGTTGTGACCGTGCAAGTCCTACTTTTAAGTTTGTTATTAGTTATGACTCCCTTAATTTGTTACTAGGGTACTAGTTCTGGTCTTCCAGCGTTGATTCCCTTAACTTTCCTTTTCAAAGGTAGTTATGTTATTTCTTGTCTGCCTGGCATGCCTATTCCCGAAATTCAGCATAAGATTTAACAGGATTTTTCTTCATTGCACCAATACAGAAAGCTTGTTAAGGTTTCCATTTGAATTACTACCAGAGACCCTATATAGTTTATACATTTAGATCATGGAATGTGAGAGTTCTACTTAGTTTTGAGAAGTGAAATTCACTGCTCATCTGAATAAATTTTTTTGCTTATTGATTTTAATGTCTTTTTGCACATTTAACTTAATATTAGGTCGTATTATTGTAGATATGGATAGGTCCAGTGTAAGTATATTGTTGTTTCGTGCACAAATATCTAATGATTGGTTCAGCTTCAATCTTGAAGTAATACTCTTCATTTTCTTTAATCGTATGGTTTTATTGATCTTGCAGGAGTGTTCAAGCCCCTTTGATTATTGTGATGTTGTTACTTCAACAACTCACAAGAGTCTTCGAGGTCCTAGGGGAGGCATAATTTTCTATCGGAAGGGTACAAAACCGAGGAAGAGAGGGATACTTTTAAGTCAAGGAAATGAAAGTGATCAATATGACTTCGAAGAAAAGATAAATTTTTCTGTTTTTCCGTCATTGCAAGGTGGTCCGCACAATAACCATATTGCTGCACTTGCTATAGCATTAAAACAAGTGGCTACTCCCGAATATAAGGCATACATGCAGCAGGTGAAGAAGAATGCTCAAGCTTTAGCAACTGCCTTATTGAGAAAAAATTGCCGCCTAGTAACTGGGGGTACAGACAACCATTTATTACTGTGGGATTTAAGTCCCCTGGGCTTGTCAGGTATTATATGACTGTCTCATATTTTTATGACACATAGCTAATTGCTTATTTATTGTTCAGTGCTTACGTGTCAGCTAGACTTAACCAATTTGTATGTTTTCTGCACTTTGCCTTACCTTTGAGTTTAAGAGGAACTCTGTAGTCTCAAATTAGGCTTTATTCTTGTGATTCTAGCTGGGACTTTGGGTTTTTTATTATTGTATACGTAACAAGCTCTAAGCCTTTTTTTTGGGTGGTTGTAGGTAAATTTTTTGAGAAGATCTGCGAGATATGTCATATCACTTTGAATAAAATTGCCATCTTTGGTGAGAATGGGACTATAATTCCCGGAGGTGTAAGAATAGGTAAGTGATGGTTTATTGTGCTTGAATCTTTTATGTTTTGTATGCTTGAGTTATTTGATTGGATGTACATTCTTATGAGAAATTTTTTTATGTTGTATTACAACTAAGGTACGCCTGCCATGACTTCAAGAGGGTGTCTGGAGCCTGATTTTGAGACCATGGCTGAATTTCTCTTTAGAGCTGTACAAATTGCGAGTAAGCAAAGGGAGCATGGTAAATTCCAGAGTTTGAAGGGACTTGAAAGCAATAGGGACATTCTTGAGCTACGGTCACGGGTTGAAAGTTTTGCAACTCAGTTTGCAATGCCAGGTTTTGACATTTGAGCATGATGTAACTGGTGGGTTGGCATTATTCATTGTTTATGTGCCACACTGATGGGTTGTCATGCTGGCATATCTCAAAATGTGAGTCTTCTTGATGTGCATATTTTTTGTGGAGCTTCTCTCCTCTCTGCATCGTACACAGTTTGCCAGGCTTTTGCCTGCTGCAGTGAATTGCAATGTGATTGATGGCAGTATGTAAATGTGAACTGCTGTTGAGGTTTCTTTTGGTAATCAAGCTTCCTGTTCATGCCTTGTCGAAGGGTGCACCTTCCATGCTGAATGCAGCAAATTGGCGATTATAGGGGTTGGAACAGGGATCCTTGATCAGCCAACCTGAGTACAGAATTCTTCTCGTGACCTGCAAAAAATAATTGATTTGATGAAGGTTAGACTTAGACACCTTGAATTCTTTTACTTGCTGTTTGATGTTGAAAGCAATGGTTATCCTATATTTCTTGCTATATTTATAGTATCCTTTTTGAAGATGATATTTGTACTCATTTTGATATAAAAAAATACACTGGCGAGTTAATTGTTTAATATACAGGTCAAAGTGGTAAATATGTGATTGCTTTGTACCCTTGTATAGCTTTTTAAGTCAATCATTTTCTCAAGTGATGAGGACATCCTTGCCTTTCAAAGTTCATGTGCCCCCACGTCCTCATCATCAAGTAAACTTGATGATTCTTTTATAGTGGGCATGAAACATTCTTCAGAAGTGCTTTCAAGTTCATGCAAACTCTATCAGTGGGGCATGTTTGATTGGCTCGGCACAAGGTACTTAGGGGCAATTGAGGGTATTTGCTGTTAAATACTCTGCCACTTTGACTTCCTCTCTTATTTTTCCATTTGGGGTTTGGATCGTTTTTTCCTGTTTAGAAATATGTGCGGATGTAACATGTTCTGATAGGAATTACATGTATATAGTTGGTTGGTCTAATGGGTTGTTGAAGTAAATATGTGATTCTTGTATACGATTTAGAATCAAGAAATGAGAAATTACAATTGTTATATGGCACAAGATGAAGAATAGAAGAAATTGATATGGCGACTTCATCTCTTACGCTTAAGGTTTGATGTATATTATAAATACAAGTTGAAGCTCATGTCATTTAGCACCTCAAATGCTTAGTTAACTTGAACTTCATTTCATTAGCCAGGTTATTTTTTATCTGAGTTGTCTTCTCCTAGATGAATTTCTTACTATTCATCCATTTCAATATCTTACGTCTTTTCAGTGAACCTATCATCAAAGTTTATTTCTGAACATCTATGAAATCTATTTAATGAATTTTGATGGAATGCACAACTTGGCAAAAGCTTAGCTATTTGAAGGTAAATGGAAAGAAAAAAAAAAGATCACCATAAACACATCTAATTGTATTTTACTCTTTTATAGAATGAATTACTTCTTTAAGTCATATTACTTGAGGATGAGCAAATTAAATTTGAGGGTTAATGGGCCGCTGACTCGTTAAGGATGTTAGGCCTTGTCTTTTCCAATGAGAAACATGCTCCATATATGAAAAACTTTTTTTTATATAAAATACTTTGATAACATAAATTCGAGTTCTATCTGTTTGCTTCAAGAATTATATGTAGAGCCTTGAAGTGGCCTCCTGTTTTGGGAGAGAAATATGGCTATTTTTGAAAATTGAAATTACAATAGGTATTATATACCAAAAAATTGAAAAATTGAACTAAATCAATTAAATATAACTTGTTCGATTTTTATTTTACCCTAAACCGAACCACCAACAAACCGAATTAACTCCACCTGTGAACACCCCTAACTACATGAATGAAGATGGAGTAAATCTCTTTTTCTTTTTCTTTCTATTAAACCAAAATCTTCATTTCTCAAACCCATAAACAAACATCACACCAATTCTGATGAGATCATGTATTATTTTCATGACATAACATGTATTTAGAGGTTCCATTTTAAATCAAATATATCAAATTAAGTTCACATTGGAAATTAAAAATCCATTCTAAGGCTAGTTGGTGTTGGAAGAAACTAAAAGAAACCTACAAAGTTATGAAATAATATTTGTGCCTACCTGTATTAAGTTATTAATCACTCTTACCAATATTAACGTATCATTTTGCTTTGGTTGAAGTTTTAAATTCTTTAGTTGCAAGATTAGGAATTTAGGATTCATCTTATTGCATGATGCTGTCTTATGAAAAGCGATTATGTCGACCATTCCCACTTATAGCAAGTGCCAAGGTGAGTTGAACACATTTTACAATTTTTAATGGAGTCACGAACGTGTCTTTAATTAATTTGAGTATGATATTCTCTCCCTTATAATATAAGAGCGAAATCTATGACTATTATGTTATACACCAATGAATCTTTGTAGTCGCCATGGGGGGATTATGCCCATACCTTCCACTGATAAGAGATTTGTTCTCTTTAACCAATACTCTCTTTCGTCGTTTTATGCTATTGTTTAGTGACAACTAGGATAGAGCCCGTTTCCCGTGCGATGCACGGGAAATTTTTTCTGAAATTCATTGTTAATTATATCAATGATTGTAATATTTGACTTTTTCACAATGGTTACATGATATATGTATAAGAAATACAATATGAATATTAAAACACTTATAACACTTATATGTAATTAATATCATATCATTTCTTGATGTTGTATTGTTTCATATATTTATAGACATTAATGAATAAGATCTGATGCTTCAAACTTTATAGTTAGTATGGAAGCTCTGTATGCGTTTTTGGTGACTATCTTTCATGCAAAGCATTAACAAATAACTCATATAAAAATGCATAAATAAAGTATACTAGGATAGAGCCCGTTTGCCCGTGCGATGCACGGGTAATTTTTTAATAAATTAATTGTTAATTATAATTATTGAGTACTTTATTTATATATGAAATAATACAATGATATGTTTACTAAACATACACTTTTAATTAGTGAAATATGTTGTTATTATCTCCATTTTATGTCTTAATGTTTCATCTTATTTATAAACATTAATTGAATAACTCAGCAATATTAAGTTTGGTTCGCCCTTAACAGCCAAATGTATTATCATTTGTCCTTATTGCATAAAATCAGTTTCCAATCACCCTATTCCACCCGGGTTCAACCTTCCATGTGTTCTTTTCCTTCTGATTCATACGGAGCGATGTTTGCCATCCGCTTCTCGAAATTCTTTCGGTCAACAAACTCCACTTCAGCTTTGTAGTAACTCTGGTCAGCATCAACATTTTCGACCACCCCATCTGGCCTCCAAATTGACAGCTTTTGATGAAGGGAGGACGGCACAGCCCCTACCCCATGAATCCATTCTCGTCCTAGCAACAGATTGTAGTTTGCTTTCGATGGCACTACCACGAACAGAGTAGGTCGAGAAACAGTACCAATTGTGGTGTCCACCAATAACATTCCCAAAGACTTAGAAGTTTTTCCCTCGTAATCAGTCAACATCATGTTATGAGGTTGCAAATCCTCGACAGATTTCCCAATCTTCTTAAGCAGAAACTTTGGCATCAAATTTATGGCGGCCCCGCCATCAACCAAGACTTTATTGACGCCTACTCCTTCAATGCGGGCCCACACAACAAGCGGTTTCAAATGCTTCTTCATCTCCATATCTGGTTTCTTGAAAACGGCACAATCATCTTCGATTCCTCCTTTAGTCATCACATAATAGCACAGTGGATTGTCATCATCCTCCTCGACGTAGTAATCCTCTTCATCATCAGTGATTTCAGTTTTCACATCGAACTCTTCTGGAAGGATCGAGACTAAGCTGCACATGGACTCAAACTCAGACTCCAACATTTCAAAGTTGTCCTTCATTTCGACATCTTCAGACTGTTTCTCTTTCCCTTTTGCCTGGTTAGTAGTCACCCAATTCCCAGCATTCTTCATACTCTGCTTAATCACCTGAATAGGAACCATAGGAGCCCCACCACTTTGGCCCAAAAGTTGGTACTTGACTGGCCTCTCAGAACTGGATTGGCCTGCCTCGAAGGCTTTCTCCCTCTGGTGACGCCTCCACTGAGTTTTTGTCATTGGGTTTCGACCTAGATACGGCCTTGGGACATAGGTATAATTCTTATGATTTCGAGAATTATCCATATAGGCAGACCCACTTCCCAATTCGACCACCTTAACCTTAGGGTGAGGCGCCTGACTCCTTGCCATCCACTTGTTGAACGGAACTCGACTTGGTGGCATATAAGTTCGACCACGCCCTCTTCCGAACCCAAAGGATCCCCTTCCCCTTATGAAGGGAGAATCAGCTCGTCCTCTGGACCCAAAACTAGGAGGCCTTTCCGGTATTACTGCGCGGCGTTTCTTGATTTCAGCATCTTCTATAGCTTGAGCAGCCACCTTGTCAAATACGACACTGCACCTTGGGCACAACATCACTTCAGAGTAAGACTTTTGGCAACGCTGCAGGAATTCCAGCAGGCTTTCCTCCGACCGAGGGTAAACCACCTTCTTAGCGGTTTCGACCTCTTCTTCCACGGAAGGAGCATCCATTCCCTCTTCAGACAATTCGACCTTCTCCATCCCTGGAGTAGGCCCCACAGCTTCGATATCATCTCCTCCAGTAGCAACCTGATTCAAATCAGACAACTCAACCATCATTATCCCGGCTGGCTCGACGTAATTGGCGTTGCCAATTTGCATTGGGTCAGAATCAATCTTCATAGCAGCCTTATCCTTTTCTTCGAACTTGAGCCGTCCTTCTTTGATTGCAGTTTGCACCAGATCCCTGAAACGTACACAATTATTAGTCCAGTGACTGAATACATTATGAAACTTGCAAAACTTTTTTCCTTTCCTTTGGTCGAAAGGTACTTCTTTTTGATCAGGAGATACTTTAATTTGACCATCTTTTAACAGAATATCATAAATCGCGTCGCATTTAGTAACATCAAAATTATACGCTTTCACAGGAAATTTACCAACACCTTTGTTTGTTTCCGCATTTTTAGATTCATAGGGTTTTAACATCCTACAAACATAAGGAGGTCCTGATACCAATTCGGCGACATCAACCTCCTGCTGTTCGATATCATCACAGTTGCCTGGATAAGAGTCATAATCGACTTCATATTCGCAACTTTCGACGAACGCGACTTTACCCTTCTTGGGAACTCTATTAAATTTTTCTTTTTCGAGTTTCAAATTTTCAATCTGTCTGACCCTGTCAGCCAATTGAGCCATGTCCCTAAGATGTTGGGTATCTATCTTCTTACGAATTGAGTAGTCTAGGCCGCCAGCCGCCATTTCGACTAACTCATGTTCTGGGACCTGAGTGAAGCACTTCGACTTCATTTGTCTGAACCTATTCAAGTAATCATCTATGGTTTCTTTGAATTTTCTTTTCACGCTGGCCAATTCCTTCAGACTGACTTTCGACTCACCCCTGAAGAACTGTTCGTGAAAAACTCTCTCTAACTGAGCCCAATTATGGATTGAATTAGGCAACAAAGTAGTAAACCAAGTAAAAGCATTTTTAGTCAGAGAACTCGGAAAATATTTCATCTTCAGGTTCTCATTATTTGCTATATCCCCTGCTTCTATTTGGTACCTAGCGATATGTTCGACTGTCGACTCTCCAGTATCCCCCGAAAACTTGGTGAACTTAGGGACTTTCCATCCTCTAGGCAATTCTGTTTGAAGGACGAATTCGGAGAAAGCCGAAGCAAAATGGGGTCGATTTGCATAACCCACATTGAATCCATGTTGGTTCAATAACTGTTCGACTATGCCTGCTATATTTTGATGCCCCCCAACGTTATTTTGTCTAACTCTCTCGACTACCCTATCTGCATCCATATTTCGATTTATTAAGATAGGATTTTCAATGTTCAGAGGCATTTGGCCACCAAGGTTATCCAATTGATTTCGACCTTGCACTGCCGCCACTTCGGCATTTGCTTGAAGCGGAACATTCTGAGGAACCGCATTCATTTCGACGGCATTATTCGCCGCTGCCCCCACAGGATTCGCCACCTCGTTTCGAGGGACTCCAAAAGCGTCAGCAATTCGACCCATTTATCTCGTCAACTGCTGATACGACTCATTTGTGTTTTGGATTAAAGGATTAAACACAGTTCCTATTTGTTGGGCCAACATATTCACCATTTCGTGGTTACTATCATCCATTTGTTGCCTCAATACGTTAACAGAGGTATTTGTCAACGAAGTCCCTAAATGGTTGACACTCGCCCCTGCCATCCCCTGAGGATAAATATTATTTCGACCCCCAACATTGGAGGCCGAAGCCTGGTGTTGATTCCTCGGGGATCCGACTGACATTACGTTATCTGAATATACGGCAGGAAATGTCCCTACTCCAGCCATTAACCCTGGAGGCATCCCAAATGGCGGATTCACCGGCATGTTCACCGGTTGAGGGCGAGATGCCCCAGCAACCATTTGTGATACGACTGGAGTCGTCGGAGAGGGCACTGTAGCCGCTTGCGTCACCACAGGTATAACATTTTCGGCCACATTGGTCGTTGTTGCCTGTGCCGTTCCAGAGTTCAAGGCATTTCCCTCAACATTCACTCCAGCACCGGGATTTCCGGTTTGATTTGCCGAAGGTCCAGTATTCGCGGGAGGGGAATTACCACTTCTCGATCTACCATTCGCCATACTTACTAGTCTTCCACTTCTTAAACGCATAAACGTGGGTTAAGTAAGTTTGAATGATAACCGAATTCAACAACTATTTTCACAAAGAGGTCCCACTGGGCGTGCCAATTTGTTTACACCAAATTTTGGTAAACACAAATAAAGAATCCAAAGATCAATCTGGGACTGGATTCGAGTCCTCTTGGGTTCTTTGGTGAAAATGAATTAAATTTAGTCACTCAAAACTAAAGAAATTTAATAACAAATTAGAAACAAAACGAATAAATTCGACTTAAATGATAAAAACATAAATGAACTTTCTGAATCTGAATAATAATAATGAACTATAAGATGCAAAGTGTTACACGAATCCCTACTTTTTCACTCTAACTTGGCTTGTAATCATTGTGATCGATTGTAAGCACTTGAGAGTTTTCGAGTAAAGATTGTGAACCCCTATTCTTTCTACAAACCTGCTATTTATAGACTTAAAATGTAACTGACTTCTAACGGTCAATTAATACAACTATTACAAGTGTCTTCTGAACATAGCTTCGTCCTACACGTGTCTTTCTATTCTATACGTGTCCCTCGTGAATCATCTTTCAAAGACAAACCGGCTTCTCATATAGAACTCTCCGTATCTCGAAAAACAGTACTTTACAGTCGAAGTCGTTGAACACTTGATAAATTTCCTTGATTCCCTTCACTTTCGACTTCGAAGGTTGAACCCAGTATAAATTCCAATCGAAATGTCCAACAATAGGTCGAAATTATATGCAATTAACACCTAGAGGATAGAAAACTCTCACATCGGAGAGAGGAAAACTCCCACCATGGAGAGCGAAGAAAGCTCAAAAAGGAGAAGAAAAGGCTCTAGGGGCAAGGAAACCCCCCATCCCACCCCTGTGGAGGAGGGAGGGAGGAGAAGCAGCACACCAAATCTGAAACCCTAGCAGAGGAAATTACTCTGACTATACTTCAACCAAGCATTCTTAAAAAAAAAACATTATTGAAGGTTGTGAAAATACAGAAAGCCCAAACCTCCTCTTTTTGTGGAAAAGCTAATTTGTCTATTGATCAAAAATAAAAATAATTTGTCTTCACTCTTAGAAAATTTCTAATCATCGATTCAATTTGGGAAAAATATTATCAGGCAATGGAAAGCATTGTGTAAGCTAATCAGTTATGAAACTTAATACATTTAGGCTACAAAGAGAGTTGAAACTTTTCTGTAGGTAAATACAATGACATTTTCCCAAAAATCTTCGGTAAATATTACTGATAGATTGTTAACCGTCGAAAGGTCGTCGTTAATTTCTCATTACTGACCGTTTTACAACATTAGCGATGGTCTTTAATCGGACAATTCGTGTTTTTATTGTAACGAAATCTTTATTTTCAATTCAACTTTAATATTTATCCAACTTGAATTAAATTGTAATCATTATGTTATTCAACTTTACTAACATATCCACGATAATATTGAATTTCTAATTTATATTTCTACTGTAAAAATTTAATAAATCAAATGCATATTAATTATACATTTTCTTAACTAAAACTAGTAAAATTATTTATGTATTTTATTGATTTTGAAAACTAAGCCTTAATATCTATATATTAAACGTTACACGTTTTATTCAAAAACATGAGATTACTGAGTGCCTCATTCTCAGCGCCTGTTGCAGAAATAAGAGTGTTTGCAGAGTGGATTCTTAAGGTGGGCGACGAAACGGTTGACACCATCGACGAGGCTCACACCACAATTGAGATTCTGTCAGATTTGTTGATTGGACAAGGTCCTTATCCTCTTCTTGAATTGATTAATTTTGCTTATCCGGACTTAGTGGCGAACTTGGAAAATGATTCGTACTTCCAGGAAAGAACGATTCTCGCCCCGACCCTCGAGAGTGTCGAGCAAGTCAACAACTACATGCTGTAAAAGCTTCCTGGTGTCGAGAGAGAGTACTTGAGCTACGATACCTCGTGTAGATCGGATGAAGATTCTAAGGTTCACGCGGAGTGGTTCACCTCTGAGTTTTTAAACGACGTTCAGTGCTTGGGAATTCCAAACCACTGATCGAGATTGAAAGTTGGAGTTCCGATCATGCTTCTTCGAAACATAGACCAAGCGGCTGGTTTGTGTAATGAAACTCGGTTGAGAGTCACTCATCTTACTCGGTATATAATTGTTGCAACTGTTTTATCAGGAATTAGGCTGGGTAAAACAGAGTACATTCCAAGGATAACCTTAACGCCTTCTGACTCTGGTCTTCCCTTCAAATTCTCTCAAAGGCGATTCCCGGTGACTTTATGCTTCGCAATGACTATAAACAAGAGTCATGGTCAGTCTCTTTCTCATGTGGGTATGTACCTTCCGAGGCATGTGTTTACTCATGGACAACTGTATGTCGTTCTCTTGAGGGTGAAGTCTAGAAAAGGGCTGAAGGTGTTCATTGTGGATGAACAAGGGGTAGTTTCGACCTCAACGCGCAATGTTGTCTACCAATAAGTTTTTGAGAACATATGAGCGGAAACGAACGCGCATAATCACGTTCACTGTAGATTAACTTAGCTATTGTTTATTAGACACCGTAAAACCGTCCCCTTATATGTTTTGGAAAATTTGAGATTTCGTTATTAACCAATCTTTTTATTAGTTAATCAGTCGTTTGCTTCGCAATTCAGACTCTTCTATTTCATCTTTGTTTATTAGTTATTCAACCACACAAATTTCAAACAAGTGTTTCAATTTAAGACTTATTCACCACTTTGCATAGCGTTTCAGACTCTTCTATTTTAATTTGTCGTTTAATATGTTGGCAAAGCCTTATATTTATGATTTGTTCTATTGCCTTTATGTTTTTGTCCACTTTGATTACCATTTAAGACTCTTCAATTTCATCTTTGTTTATTATATTTTAAATAATCAACGTATTGATTCACGTATAAAATACGACAAACATATTCCCCGTGCGAGTAAAAAAAAACACTAGTATAAATCATATTAGAAAACACTAATTTATTATAAATTTATGTTTTAATATTGTGAAAATTATTTTCTCATTCATTACACACGAGAAAACACTAGTAACTAATTGACGTGGTAGCTAATGCTTTTTCAAATGAGTTTAACATTATCTAAAGATGTTTTTTTATGCATAAAATGGTAGAACGGAAAGATTATCTAAAGATAGTAAGAATTATTTTAAAGGAACTGAATTTGAATATGAAATAAATTTAGAGAAATTAATCAAATATCAAAAAAAGTAAATTATAAAAAAATAAAATAAAATATGATTTTGGTATACATTTTAATTTAGTATTAACAATTAATATGAAATAATTTTAATACAATGCGTAGTCAAGTGTTTTTAAAATTTTCAAATCAATCGTTGCATGTTTAAAGGTGATTCCAAAGATTTTAAGGTGATTCATTTTGTTAGTGCAGTGGTTGTGGGAAAGGAAAAGTGGAAAACAGAGAGAAATGGATCTTTGACTTTGTTGGAATGAGGAGGGGAAAATTGCAGCGGAATCTCCGGAAGACAGAAAATGGAGAGAAAACTTTAAGAGGTGAAAAATGGTAGTAAGTCAATTCAACTAGGACTCAAAAAAAGTGTGGCCTACACGATTGCTAACTTCTATTCTACTCTACCCTGAGTTCACTACACGATGGGTGCTATTTATTTATTTCTATTTTCGTTCTAAATTTTAAAAAATATATATACTACAGGGTTTTTTTTTGTCTTGACCAAGATATTCCCACAGCCGACGGCCGTGAGACTAATCCATCGCCCCACGGTTAGCGCACTAAGCGGTAGGGGGCTGGCCAAGGAGTTTTTTCTATTCGCAAGAGTTATATATTATAGGAGTTTGAGTGTGATTTACAAAGACGATGTCTTCGGTGGGACAGTACAAAAATGAACCATGGTGATACAGTCACTGTTCCTCACTTAAGTTACGAAAATACCCATTTTATCTTTACACTTCCCTTCTTTCTCCTTTACACTCACAACCTCTCCTAGCATGTATCCGGCGCCACACGCCGCCGCCGTCTCCAACCACTACTCCGTCCTCAACAGTCCTCTCCAATCTATCATCCTTCGTTCCTTCTTTGGATCATCTTCCCCACCTAGCCTTTTCACCATTTGTAGCATGGAGATCTTGCATAAAGAACCCATATTTCTAAAATTGCAATGAACACATTATATTTCCACAGCTGAGAAGCTAGGCCGATGATTAAGATGTAAATTTCAATCAAGTTTTATCAATCATGACAATTGGGTATCAATTAACTGAAAATCCAAAGACCCATAATCGGAATGCGTGCCTTATGGCTTATGCCTCTATCTCATTCCCCAAACAAAATTGCAAAATTTGAAACAACATGGATAATTAGATTCAAGAAAAATACAACCTTTTGATCACCTTTTTATTCTTTTCGTAGCTGAGAAACCTCCATCTCAAGTTGTGTATTCTCTAAAATTTTACATTTTTTCCCTTTTTTTTTATTTGCTTGTCTTCAAAGAATCTGGGTTCTAGAATCCTCTGTTAAACCCCTTGATGGGAGCCCATGTACATGTGTTGATCAAAATACCCAAGTTTATGTAGAAGAGGGGGATTACTTGCGCAGTTATAGAGTAAAAGAAAAGGAGAAAAGGAGGAGGAAGGGGAAGAGGGAAAGGGAGAAGGAAGAAGGAGGGCTGCGGTGGCAGCACCATGGACCAAACGGTGGTTCAGAGGAGGGTGAAAGCTGCACGATGCTTGATGGAGGATGATGACCTTGAAGGACGGTGGTGCTGGGCTAGTGGGCTAGGAAAAGGAGAGACAGAGAAGAACAGTCTGGAGGAGATGAGAGAGGGTAAAATTGGAATTGAGTTATTAAAGTTAGTTGAATATGAACCGTTGATTTTTTAATTAATATATCAAAGGTGTATATTGAACTGGACCATGGTGGTTCAGTATTTAACTGTCACACTGAAGCCAACACCGTGATTTACACTTACTTTCAGGCTTACAGCGTTTATATTTTAATTTTATACATAAGTTTTTGTTAAAAGAAAGTCTTGTTAATAGAGAATTAAAAATTAAAACATAGGCTGCATCATTGTCAAACGTCATTGCCGTCGCTTCGAGCCTGCTACCATTTGTTTTTTATTATTTGAAATAGGGGCTGCCCATGTTGGTGTCTTGGGCTGTGTCCCTTTCCTAGTAGGGCTTAGTCCGTATTTCAAATATCTTTGACTGAGAAAAACAAAAAAAACCTTTACATTCGTGTTGATTGGGCTGATAACTAACATGCCACCTTTGAATACTTTCTTAAAAATGAGAATATAATTCAATTCTTTCTAATACTCACTCTTTAATTGATTAAAATTTAAGTAGATCTCTCCAAATTGAAAGTGAGGCGCATATAGCTTAGTAGAGCCTACATGGATTTTGTCAAATCAAAGAGTGTTAGAAAGTGAATGTCAAATGACTAGCATTTCTCTTTTTCAATTCACAAACAAAAACATTTCCCATCCATAATTTATACCATGCAATATATAGGAAACATGAAAATTTGATTTTATCTTAAAGTTATGATAACATTCAAATACTTAAAAAATCTAAATATTAATTTCTTTTTTAGCACTTAAAATCGTAATTGTGTGAATTTGAGTTAAGAATTAATATAATAAAATTATTTGTTTCTCAATTATATTGAATTAGACACGAATTTCACCAAGGTAATGACAATCAAAAGGTTAAATTTCAACTTCAATCCTGAAATTTGAACCAGATTACATGCACCAAATATCACCTTAAAATAAAGTGTATATTGATAATTCCTTATATAGAAGAGCATCCTGCTCAATTTACTTACAATTATTGAATGAGTCAGATGCACTGGTTATATGATTGGGCAAGAGACCAAAAATAAGGGGAAGCAGCATAATTCCTATCAACCAATGTCAATTACCTTTGTGGCTTTTTCAATCAATCCACAATTATAAGAAGGAAAAGTTAAAAATTTGCATTGTAAAGTAGTCTGAGCAATTCTTATTAATTACTAATATTAATTATAACATTATATACATGCATGCATCAAAAAATAGTTATAAATATACAGATCAACTTCTAATTAAATAACTTGTCTAAATAATTATTTGCACTGCTAAATTTTTATCTAACAAAACTGTTAAAACAAACTTATAATGTAAAACATTCACTTGTGGAATGAAAAAACAACTGGCTATTTTATCATGATATTAGAAATCTACTAAGCTGTTTGCCAAACTGTATACAGAAATTGGTTGTAGCAAAAGGAAGTTTCTTTTATTAACACACCAAACTCACTCACAACCACAAAGAGATATGAATATAAGAGAGTGAAATGAGAGATAAGATAAAATGATAAATGATGTGACAGAAAAAGAAGACCTATACGAAGAGAAAGTGATTAAAAATTGAATAGAAGAGAAAGTGGTGTGTGAATGTATAGAAAGTTTATTGCAAAACCGTGTGTGGACTGTAAATGCTTCATATTCCTATACTCATTTTCCTAAAATCGCAAAATTTTCAGTAGATATATAGGTAGTTAGATACAGTTACTCAACCATCTGACACAGCAGATGCACAGAAAAACCTCACTGCACCCCCTCCCTCCCTACCAGAAGAAAAACGTGGAAGAACAATAGGACTGATGAAGCTTCAAGAAAGAACCTCAATGGCTGAACAGGTGCAAACTCAAAGCTAGTACACCTGGTGCCCCAACATGAATTATAGTTCCATTCCACCTAAGCAAAGCATTCCTGCACCACATGAAGTGACAAAAATTTTAGTATAAACATACTTCATTTCAAGTTTTCAACCAAACCCCCTCCTAAAAAGGACACACAAGACTAACTTGCAAAATTTGGATCTTTATAATTATAACAGTGATGAATTGTGCATCTAAACCTAAATAATATCATATTTGGCCCCAGTTGAACTAAACAATATTGAAATTTACTTGCTACAAGGTACCAATGGTCTCTCATCAATGAATGAGACCAGCTTTTGATTATTTACCTTCCCAAATCATTTCAAGGAACAGGGGGTTTGGTTTGACTCTCATGCAATAGAGATGAAAAAAGAACTCTTTTGTCGTACATTTCCTCAGGTTTCAGTCAGGACACTAGCAATCGCCTTCCTAGCTTCTTTGCATAACATTTCAGCATCTTTTCCATCTATTGGTTTATGTATAACAACTTTCACGGAACCTGGGTTCACTATACCCTCCCACCCTGGAGGCATGATTTGGCCAGTTCCAATAAGGGTAATCGGAACCACTGGTGCATTTGTCTTTGCAGCAATGCTGAAAGCACCTTTCTGCACATCCCAAAGGAAAGATAGTATAAAAGTTACAGTTAGTTAAATGACATGAAATCTCAGACAGCACAGATATTGTTAAAAAATAAACAGGAGAACAAATTGAGTTATTTTTATCAGGAAAAAAAATTCAACATAACATTTTAATCATCATATAAGCTTGGGGCCAGTTTCTATTTTTATTCAAAGCTTAGGTGTGCCAACCATGTTGAAACTTGCCAGAAAATTAACTGTCCTGATCCCCTTCCAATCATCCATCATCCGTGTGCTGGGTCCAATAGAGAAAGGAATAGCAAAAGGTCTGTATGTAACACTTCGTCAAGTATCACGTTGGTCATGCTCCCATCTAGTTGAACTAAGTATCCCAGTCCTAAGCATGCGTGTCATTCCCAAGCAAAGACAGAAAGGAAAAAGAGACCTGAACCCCAAGGGAAATGAAATATAAACAGAGTTCAGCCAATGCTTCATTTTAGAATATTATTCTTATCGTTTCATGAGTCCTGTTATGTTTGAAATGTTATTAGGTTTTTCTTGTTCTAGTTTTCTTACTTTAGTTCATGAATACATTACCAATATCTATATCTATATTATGAAACACATTTTATGCCTTGTCAATAATGCCACATGTTGAATTCCTATGAGTCAATATCACTCCAAAAACTTTACTCCATAAGCGGCTTCGTTCTAAAATACAGTCCACATCATTCCATCAAGTTCCCATATGTTCCATCCTAATTTTCATAACCAACCTTCTTAGTTCTTAGTTGTCTTCTTTTATCTTTTTAACGACCATCAACCCATCGTTAGAAGGAAACTCAAAGACTATTTTCTGTATTATTCAAGGTAAATCTTCTTCTTTCACCAACGATAGGTATTACTCCCATTCTACTGTCCTAAATGTTATCATTATTTTACTACTTCTCCGACCCACAGCAATGGCTGCACCTTATGGAATTGGACACTTTTCTGACAGATTTTATCTTCCCTGACCACAGTGGCTTCTGACTCTGATTCTTCGCCTCCTTCATAGTCAGTAAATGAACTGACACTCCACTGGACTTAGGGGGAATAATCAATTAGGACCCAAATTCTTGCCAATAAAAACTTAGCTACATGAGATGCTGCCTTCACCTCCTCAATCATGCAACACTTCAAACAGCATGTATGTCATCATTCTCATTTTGTTATCTCACCCACAGTCATCTGGAGTTGGATACTGCATTTTATTGTGCTGTCTCTCCAGAAAATTTTATTTGGACTATGGAGCCAATTAAAGAGCTTCAAGTCATTTTCTTTAAGTGATAAATTTGATCTTAAAGGGTAGCATGGGAGTATTAGTATTCTAATCAGTTTAGAATTCATGTTATGTTAGTAGCATTCAGAGCAAACGGGTGGTTTGTTGGTTGTTAAAACATAAATTAGTAAGACTTTGATATTTGCATCATTGTTGAGAAATTTTTTCACTATTCTAAAAGACATTCAATCATAAAAGCTGAAGTATAGATTGTAATATTGACTTATTTATTAGCTACAATCTAAGATAAAATCTTCCTCAACAATTCGACCAGCAGAAAAATAATTTAGGTAGAGAATATGAATGCACTATTTACATCTAACCTAAAATACCACTTGAATGCAACCACTATGCTTACAAATACCAAGCATTTTAGTGAAAATATCATCACCTAATATTTTGATCAGAAATTTTGCCGCCGTTGGCCTTATGAACTAAAAAAAAAGCAGAATAACCTGGGCTATATATGTTGGCTGAAGTAGCGGTTTAAAAGAATATTCTAAATCTGTCAGTGTGATAGTTTAGTTTATTTGATCAGTATAATTTATAATAACGCGTAGAGGAAAAAGCAGACTGATAGAACTACCAAGTCAACAGAACATATAATTTATGAATCATTATAGGAATTACCTCAAGATGGAGAAGATATAAATCTGAATCTAGAATCAGGTTTTGTCCCACATGGAACATCCATCGAGGCACAATCTTGTCAATCCACAGTCCAAAGTTTCTCGGGAAGCACCATATTAATCTGCTATTACCAGGACTAACTGGAACACAAATGAAGATCAAACCAAATTTCTTCTGAAATGATGGTTTCTGCATTAAGTTTAACACATAATATGATATTACGCAACAACCTTATAAAACTGGCCGGCTATTAATTGTAATCTAAAAACCATATCTACTAAACAAGTTACCTTAGTTTCAGCAGATGATGCAGGTTGATCTGGAGTATATGCATAGAAAATGCATGGTGGCATAAATTTGCTTTTGCTCCAACCCTGATCTGCGCTGAAACCATTGATATCTAGCTTTTCAATTGACAATTCAAGTGGCCTGCCCCCTTCTCTATCAGCTTTCTGATGATAGTTTTATACCTAAAATACCTAAGTCTAGGTTTACAAAGGTATATACTAGGAAACATAAGGGAAGTAAGCCTTAGAAGGTTACTTCTAATATAGCTGCTTAGCTGTTATGCTGATGTCAGCAATACAATTCTGTTAGACAGCTAGCAATTAGTATAAATAGGGATTGGGTCATTCAGTTGAGGCAGTTTTTCAGTTGGTTAGGATTTGGGAGATTCTGGATCTCGAATTCCAGAGGCTAGGGTTCTTGTAGTGTTCTTGATTCTTCTGTGTAATTCCTGAGAATTCAACCTCAGTACTTGAGGATTGAGTCTCTGTTTTCTTCAATAAACCAGTAGCATTTCTGTGAGTTCATCAATTGGTATCAGAGCTCCATCCAGGAGCTGTGGTACCATTCTATGGTTGCTAGTAGAATGGAGTCTCGTGTTGATGCAATCGAGAGACTCATCGAGTTGATGAGTCGCGACAGAGAAGAGGATCGTCGAATTCGAGAGGAAGAGCGCCGGGAGCGCGCGATTGAGCGCGAGAGAACTGAGGAGCGGTTTCGCGCATTGGAGAAGATTGTGGAGAATCTTGCTGCGAAGAGTGACGGTGAGAAAGGGAGCGAAGAACGCACAGGGAAATTTCATCGCAGAACAGGGGAGGAGAAAACGATCGAAGGAACAGAGAGTGAAGGTGATGATCAAGGAGATACAGTGAATGAGTTGCGTTCTGAGGTTTCTCACACTGAGCGATGGAGGAAATTGGAGATTCCAGTTTTCCAAGGAGATGAAGATGCCTATAGTTGGATTCAGAAATTGGAAAGGTACTTCAAGCTTAAGGGAGCTACTGAAGAAGAAAAGGTCCAAGCAATTATGGTTGCATTGGATGGAAAAGCACTTAGCTGGTATCAATGGTGGGAAACCAGCAACACTGCCACAACTTGGGACAAGTTCAAGGAAGCACTGCTAGCCAGGTTCCAACTTGCAGCAGCTTCAAATCCTTTTGCAGCAATCTTGGCACTCAAGCAAGAAGGGAGTGTAGAGGAGTTTGTGGAGCAGTTTGAAAGGTTTGCAGGAATGCTGAGAGGAGTGGGTGAAGAAAACTTCATGGACATATTTGTCAATGGCTTAAAGGAGGAGATTTCAGCAGAAATCAAGCTCTATGAACCTGACACACTAGCTGCTATGGTAAGGAAGGCTTTGATGGTGGAAAAGAAGAATATGGCAGTGAGCAAAGCTGGAACCAATGGTTCTGCCAGGTATAATAACTCCTACAAGTCCAATTTTAAACCTTCAACTTATCATAAAACTGTTACAGTTGAATCTGGTGTGAAGAGTGGAGGAAATTCAGTAACACGGGTCAAATTCCTCTAGTGGAAGTGTTAATGACAAGTCTGTTAATAAAACACATAGAGGCAACCCATTTAGGAGGCTAACAAGTGAGGAGATGAGGGAAAAGATTAGGAAAGGAGAATGTTTCAGGTGTGAGGAGAAGTTTGGTCAGAATCATGTGTGCAAAAACAAGCAATTTAGAGTCATGTTGCTGGCTGAGGGGGAAGAGGGAGCTGATATGGAGGAATATGAGTTGTTGCTCGAAAATTCAGAAGAGGTGTTGGAGTACAAGCATCTCTCATTGCTCAGTATACAGGGAATTTCCACAAGAATGTCCCTCAAGGTGTGGGGAGGGTTGTTGGGAACCAGAATTATAGTTCTTGTAGATTGTGGGGCAACTCATAACTTCATTTCAGGAGCTATAGCTAGGAAATTGGGACTTGTTATCACCACTACTTCCACATACACTGTAGAGGTTGGGGATGGGCATAAGGTGGAGGGAAAAGGAGTTTGCAAACAGGTAAGAATTCAGATACAAGGCATAGAAGTGGTTCAGGACTTCTATCTTTTTGATTTGAAAGGAGTAGATGTGGTTTTGGGGCTGGAATGGCTCGCTGGGTTGGGAGATATTAAGGCCAACTTTGAGAAGCTCACCCTGCAATTCAAGTTAGGAAACCAGAAAGTGAAGTTAAGAGGGGAACCTGAGCTTTTGAAGAAAAAGGTATCCATGAACTCTTTTGTCAAAACAATACAGCAGCAAGGGGAGGGATATATGTTACATTACCAGCTGCTAGAGAAAGAAGAAGCAGTTGCTGAGGAGACACCAGCTGAATTAAAGACAGTTTTGCAGCAATTCCCTACTTTGTTTGCCTCTCCTACAGAGTTACCTCCTAATAGAAGGCATGATCATGCCATACACCTGAAAGAGGGGGCTCAAATTCCTAATATCAGGCCTTATAGATATCCCCATTATCAAAAGAATGAGATAGAAAAGCTTGTAGCTGAGATGTTGAATGCAGGCATAATAAGGCCTAGCATTAGTCCTTATTCCAGCCCGGTGATCTTGGTTCGGAAGAAGGATGGAAGCTGGAGATTTTGTGTGGATTACAGGGCATTAAATAAGGTGACAGTGCCCAATAAATTTCCTATTCCTGTGATAGATGAGCTGTTGGATGAGATTGGCCCAGCTAGGGTGTTTTCCAAGATAGACCTGAAATCTGGTTACCACCAAATCATGATGAAGGCTGAGGATGTAGAGCAGACAGCATTTAGGACTCATGAAGGGCATTATGAATTCATAGTAATGCCTTTTGGACTAACTAATGCTCCTTCCACTTTCCAAGCACTAATGAATGAGGTTCTGAGGCCAGTCTTAAGGAAGTATGCTTTGGTTTTCTTTGATGACATATTGGTTTACAGCCTCACTATGGAAGAACATGTTTTTCACCTCACTCAAGTACTACAATTGATGGAGCAGCAAGATCTAAAGATCAATGGAAAGAAAAGTGTGTTTGGCAGGCAACAAATTGAGTATTTGGGCCATATACTCTCTGCTGGAACAGTAGCTGCTGACCCAAAGAAACTTGAGGCAATGTGGATGTGGCCAGTACCTAAGGATTTGAAGAGTTTAAGAGGTTTCCTAGGACTCACTGGATATTACAGGAGATTTGTAAGGGATTATGGCAAAATTGCCAGGCCATTGACTCAGTTACTCAAGAAAGACAGCTTCTTATGGGGAGCAGAACCACAAAAGGCTTTTGAAGCCTTGAAGCAAGCTCTCACTGAATTACCTTCCCTTGCTGTTCCAGATTTTTCCAAGGTATTTGTCCTGGAAACTGATGCATCTGGAACTGGTTTAGGGGCAGTTTTATCTCAAGAAGGCAAACCTTTGGCTTTTTGGAGTGCAACCTTATCTGATAGGAGTCAGGCCAAGTCAGTTTATGTGAGAGAATTGATGGCTGTGGTGAGAGCTGTTCAGAGATGGAGGCATTATCTCATGGGTAGGCATTTTATAATCAGAACTGATCAAAAGAGTCTTAAGTTCCTTACTGAACAACAAGTGCTGGGGGAGGAACAGTTTAAATGGATTTCCAAACTGGCTGGTTATGATTTTGAGATTCAATACAAGCCTGGGAAGGACAATTCAGCAGCAGATGCAATGTCCAGGAGAAGTTCTTATTGCGCACTATCAGTCATTAAGGTTAATGATCTAGAGGAATGGCAAGCTGAACTCATGCAAGATGATAAATTACAGGCTATTATGCAGGATTTGATTGTGGATCCTGATTCTCATAGGGGATACACCTTGAGAGACCACAGATTGTATTACAAAGGCAAGTTGGTTTTGCCTAAACTCTCTAACAAGATTCCTATCTTGTGCAAGGAATTCCATGCTTCTTTGGTTGGAGGACATTCTGGTTTTTTCAGAACTTATAGGAGGTTGGCTGCAGTGGTTTATTGGGAGGGAATGAAAGGGGACATCAAGGATTTTGTGGCTCAATGTGAAGTTTGTCAGCAGAACAAGGTTGATAACTTGTCTCCTGCAGGATTACTTCAACCCTTGCCTATTCCCACTCAAGTGTGGACTGATGTGTCCATGGACTTCATTGGTGGGCTTCCTAAGTCTAAAGGGAAGGACACTATCTTAGTGGTGGTGGATAGGTTGACAAAGTATGCACATTTTGTTCCTCTCAGTCACCCCTACACAGCTCCTGATGTAGCTGCTGCCTTCTTACAAGAAGTGGTGAGACTTCATGGTTTTCCTACTACTATTGTTTCTGATAGGGATTCAGTTTTCCTGAGTAGCTTCTGGAAAGAATTGTTTAGACTTTCAGGGACTAAACTGAAGTATAGCTCTGCCTATCATCCCCAAACTGATGGCCAGACAGAAGTTGTGAATAGATGCCTTGAAGTTTATCTTAGATGCTTGACTGGCTCTAGACCAAAACAGTGGGTTACTTGCTTACCTTGGGCTGAGTTTTGGTTTAATAGCAACTACAATAGGTCTACAAAAATGTCTCCTTTTCAGGCTCTTTATGGGAGGGACCCCCCTTTGCTACTCCATGGCACTACAATTCCTTCTAAGTTGGAGGCTGTGAATGTGTTACAAGCTGACAGGGATGAACTATTAGGGGATTTGAGAGCTAATCTTTTGAAGTCCCAAGACATGATGAGGAAATTTGCTAACAAATCCAGGAGGGATGTTGAATATCAAGTGGGGGACTTGGTTTATCTCAAGCTTCAGCCCTATAGAAGAAGATCCCTAGCTAAGAAGCTTAATGAGAAGCTCAGTCCTAGGTTTTATGGCCCTTTTCCTGTGGCTGCTAGGATTGGTACTGTTGCTTATAGATTGGATTTGCCTCTTACCAGTCGCATACATCCAGTTTTCCATGTCTCCTTACTCAAGAAAGCAATTGGTACTGGTTTCCAAGTTCAGGACTTGCCTCCTGTTTTGACTGAGGACCATGAGCTGCTGGTTGAACCGGAGGAAGTGCTTGCTGTCAGAGAATTAACCCAGGGAGTTGTGGAAGTGCTTATTCAGTGGCAGTCCCTTCCTGCTTGTGAGAATAGCTGGGAATCAGCTGAGAAGATTCATGAAGCTTTTCCCACCTTTCCCCTTGAGGACAAGGTGGTACTTCTGG